>NC_091126.1:156167703-156467703 GCF_040183065.1 Periplaneta americana | reverse complement strand
TTCAAAATACAACTTTGCTCTGTTGCAAGGAAGGAAATTTTTTAACATGGAAAAACTCCGCTCTACATCTGCAGAGACAATTGGAGAGTACTTGAAACAAGATACGTCAATTAAATTCACATGTTAAATGACGTCATTGGGACACTTCCTTGTTAGTACATCTGAAATCCGACTAAGAATACCGTACCCATAATTTTTAATCAAAACTCTGTTCATTTTTTCACCAACACGTTTTCCTATTTCACCTTCTACTGCACTCAGTTTATTTACAATAGTCATTATATTCATTTGCTCAACTAGTTCTACTCCTGACTTTTCTAATTGAATAAAGGCATCCGGTAAATATCCAAAATTTGGCTTAATATCCATGACTTCTTTCTCGATTGTTCTATCATTTAGCAGTTCCTGGCGTATTTGAATCGCAGCGGCATTATCGGGATCGAAAGACTGGTCCACATTCTTCACAGATTGGAGGAGATGTGCGTAATAATTATAAGCTTATAACCATGACCCCCAGCTCTTAAGAACTGGACATGGGAGAAGCGACAATTTAGGGAATTGTTTCCTGAATTTTGATACTCGATCTGGAGCTTTTACAAATATAGGTTAGTCTTTCAATTTTGTATTGTTAGTTGGTTTCACTTTCGGCATTGTACCTGCACTTTACTACTCTGAACTGCAAACCTGCATGTTGAAGTTCTTATGCGACAACTGTCCCGTTCACCTGTTGTTGACGTGCAGAGATCTGCGAGTATGTCATGGAGGGGAGGACTTGGTATAAAGGGTTGTAAACAAATGGCTGTGTAGATGCCAATACTAGCTTTTACTGCTCCAAATTCCGTTCCCTATTAATAATATATGATATTCCTAAACTGTGAATGACATTGTAAATTGTTTATCGAATACCTGGTACCGAACTGTGATCCGCTCGGCAGTAGACCTATGGACAGGGAGCTTGAACTCAGCTGACGTGTACGTACGTCTGTGCAGAGTACTGCCTGCTGAACACGTTGCCACGTCTCTCAAGCAATAATATTAACAAATTTAAGCATGCAATTTTATTTCATTTCATGAAAACGTAATATTAACTCCTTGCCAGATATACCTACTGATGTAATTATTTTCGTTATTTTACTGAAGATACAAGCAGTATAACGCGAGTAAAATAAGAGAAGAATTTTTTCTGGGAAAACTACCAAGTTTTGACCCTATGTTGTATGGACATTTTTTGATCCAGAAGACCGTTCCCGACTACTATGAAAAGGATGGCACTTACTGTATACACCTTACACCCTGTATAAATTCTGAATTTTCGAGTTTGCTCCTGGCTTACATTCGAATTGCTCCGAAACTGCTATTCTGCATCGACCCTAATTGCATCAAAATTTCCTTTCCAGTTTAACAGAATTAGGAGTGCCAACATTACGTAGGCACAATTAAAAGTGTTATTTCAGTTGTGCAGTACTTCAGCCATTAGCTTCGTCTTCTTTAAATTTTCGGTAAAAACTTAAAATTCGCTTTAAAAAACAATTTTATTCCTCTCATTCCAACATTTTTCACTTAACTGATGTTTTCATTTCCATCGAAAATAACTCATAATAAGAAGTAACAAGTAACGACTTGAAAGAGATAAATTTATTAAAAGTGTTGTGTAAGAATACAGACAACGTGACATTACACTGTCCAGTTTTTTATGTCTACCTTCAGCGTGCGTACAGCTTTCACATCTTCTAGTCCAATTATGACAAACTCTGGCCAGTAATTCTTCACTGTTCCGAATTTCTTCTGCGGCCTGGACCATGTCTAAGTACTCACGATTTGTGAACTCTAGCATCTCGTAGTTTTGAAACAAACTAAACTGTATCGCTGTATGTCCAACTGCACTCTAATGCAATGTAAACATAACAGCTGATCAGTTGCGAGTACTAGGCGAACTGTCTGCCGTCCGGACAGCGATGTCAGATTGTTAGACCTTGTGTACATGACCCGTCAATCAATGTTTCCAATGTTTCTTCAATCGTTTAATTCGAAATCTGTGAATTTTCTAATTAAAGTACTGCTGCAACAAGAACATAATAGACCTTCTCTTCGTTGTTATACAGGGACATCATTTTATTTTTACTAACATTTTTAATATTAACCTGTCTATACCTTTAGAGAATCGGAAACACCGCTTGCTCCTCCCTCCAACACTGGAGTTCGATGATACTGGCGTAAAACACAAATCACTCTACTAGGTATAGGATGGAAGAAAAGTAGTTCATCCCTTTACGTAAACTAGGAAATATCGCGATTTTGAGTTTGATAATTTTCATTAGGGTTTTCTTTAATCAAAGTACGGTACTGTATTAAGAATAAGTGTTTTTACTCACGAAGTGAGTTATCCATGCGAACGTATTCATTATGCAGTGTATATTATACTGTCTACAGCACATTAGCGTACAATATAGAGAAAGAAGTTAAATTGAAAAATAATCATAATATGAATATTTAAACACAATTTTGAAAATGGTGGCCGTTCATTTCGATACAGGCTTCAATTCTTTTGTGCATATTATCGCACTATAGACTATTGCATCTAATGCCAATTGCCAGTTTCGTCCTTCGTACTAGTAACTCATGTTGAAATAATTCTGTACCTACTCTACGTACTGTGAATTCAATCTTCAATTCTGCCCGACCCGAAAATATAAAATTACTCAGACATGCTATCTCCTGTCCGTCCAAGTGGTTATGCCGCAGGATTGTAGAAAGGGAGGAAATCACGTGACAGTTAATTACTTAACGAGGCCCTTTTATTAAAGTTAAATTAAACAGCTGTATAATATTACGTAAACGTCCAATTCCTAAGAGAAATTAATGTTTTCAGAAAAGAGATAAGACAGCCCAGCTTTTACAGAGGGGCGAACAGAAGCAGGTGGGGCAAATCGGGATGCGACGTAGGCATACGGACAGTACCTGTGCGAAAATATGATTCAATATTGAAAGCTCTTTCGTCACTGGAAAACGCGAACATATTTCTGGAACGTACTATACTCAGTAACTCAGTACTGCTTACTATCTGCGGTCTTGGTTCTGTGTGGAGTTGGAACTTCCTTAGTAGAAGGGGTGGGAGTGAAGTACATTCAAAGACTCATGTACAATAAAAATTGAAGTAAAACTAAAGTGATTTCCCTGTACAATAAATTAAACCGTATTTTAAACGGTATTCGCAAAATTCGCGATCGAAATGTTGTATAAAAGTATTATTTCTTGAAAAACTTCGCAAAAACGAGCAAACTGGGATCATAATTTTTTGTTAGTTATATTTCAAGGCATCACATCCTACAATTAATGTACTACCTTACCTTCCACCCTGTGTTATAAAAATCCATTAAGATAATATTTTGTTTCTTTCACTGTGCTCCATTACACAAAATTTGCACTCTATATTTTCTCTAATATAAATAAGCTGAAATAATTATCTTAAGTTGATATATTTTGTATCACTAGTAAAAACAACGATAAGATAATAACAGGAATAATAGTTGTCCTCATTTCAGAGTAATATTTCTCTGTAACTGGAATATAAAAGATGACTGCAGAAATGTATCCAAGTTGGACGGCCAAGTTTGCTAATGCAGTTGTTTTTAAATAAATGCTGCTCGGTTATAAACCACTTAGTGAGACAAGTTACTCTACTGCTTTTAAGATCCGTAAATTATTGGAAATTCGAAAACCATTAATATTTATCTCCCAAGTACATCAGAATTAGATTATTAGAGATGGAAAAGTGCAGTAACGAAAGATGAAACTCTATACCATTGGCAAAATAATGTAAAAACACATCAAGAGTAATTTAGCATTTAAACAGCTTCTCCATATACAAAGTTTTTCACAGTGCAATGAGTGTTTGTGTCAGAGATAGGGACACAAACATCTGCGACTGAGAAGACTAATGACATTAATTATGATTTATATGTTGGCTATAGTATGGGATTTAAAGACATTTGATATTATTTTCAGAATAAAAATTAACAGGAGAAACTATCTACCTAAGTAACAGTGAATAACTTTATTTAATGAATTTCTATGGCTTTAATTTGAAAAAGATATTAGACAATGTTCGTTCATGTACAGTAGTGGCAAAAAAAACCGGACCGAACCTTGTAGCTGATTTCAGAGCCTTGTTCAATCCAGAGCACGATAGACTGGTAACTAAGACTTTCGTGGTTCGAATCCTGCCTGTAAAGGAAACTTCTTTTGTTCCTTATTCAAATTTATTCCTAATACTTTTCGATTGCAGCGATATTTTACTACTTAATTAATTTATTATTGTTATCAGAACATGAATTTTACCAGCAATCGAAAAGTATTGGGAATAAATTTGAATAAGGAACAAAAAAATGTTTCCTTCCCAGGCAGGATTCGAACCACGAAAGTCTTAGTAACCAGTGTATCGTGCTCTGGAGTGAACAAGGCTCTGAAATCAGCTACAAGGGTCGGTCCGATTTTTTTTTGTTTGCCACTGCTGTACAGTACCCGCTACATTTCTTTCGCACAGAAATATCTTATAAAGGATGGCTCAGTAAAAACATGCAAAAATTAAGCAGTAAATAGCGGATACTCTCCTCACCTTTTTGAGATGGGGAATCTGAGGTATCCTAGGACAAGTAACAAGCAAACATTCTGATGGAGGCAGATAAAAAAGTTATTTTTTTTCACCATGTAAATAATTTCAAAAGAAGTGCTTATATAAATTTTCGCCACTCGACCGCAAATTATTTATTTATTTATTTATTTTCTTACTTATTTATTTATTTGTTTACTTATTTATTTATTTGCGTACTTATTCATTTATTTGCTTACTTGCTTATTTATTTATTTATTATTTATTTATTTACTTATTTATTTATTTACTTATTTATTTATTTACTTATGTATTTATTTACTTGCTTATTTATTTATTTGCTTACTTATGTATTTATTTAATTACTTATTTATTTACTTACCTATTTATTCATTTATTTACTTATTTATTTATTTACTTATATATTTATTCACTTATTTATTTATTCATTCACTTATCTATTTATTCATTCATTCACTTATTTATTTATTCATTCATTCACTTATTTATTTATTCATTCATTCAATTATTTATTTATTTATTCACTTATTTATTTATTTATTTATTCACTTATTTATTTATTTATTTATTCACTTATTTATTTATTTATTCACTTATTTATTTATTTATTTATTTATTTATTTATTTAATCTGACAGGATTAAGGCCATAAGGCCTTCGCTTCCATCCCACCAGATAGCACATATAAATACAAAAAAGAAATACAGACACTGATGAAAATAATAAAAATTAAATTAAAGCCTTGTAGATGGTCAACAAGGTCAAAAGAAAAATTGCAGAGCTCTCATCGAGGTAATACAAGAAAAAAAGAAAGAAAAACAGAGATAGAAATGACGATAATTGACAATAATAATAATAATAATAATAATAATAATAATAATAATAATAATAATAATAATAATAATATATGAGTATATATAATGGAATGAGAATATTAAAGATTTTATTAATTTCTGCTAGCTAGCAGTGCATATTTCTGTACAGATTATTGTGCACTTAACTGCGGAATCCCGGCCAAATAAGTCACTCAGCTGAGTGCGCCCCTTGTATAATGGCAGTTGACATTGGACATAAAACGTCAACGTATATGCCTAACTTGAAGTGAGCCCAAACGGGAATCATTGAAGGAGAGGAGTTCGGTCCGGTGCTGTGGATTGAATTCGGCGTAGCTCAGTGGTCAGAGCGCTTGGTACGTAGAACCAAGGACCCGGGTTCGATCCCCGGCGCCGGAGCGAATTTTTCTCCTCAAATATTAATTATGTATTTATTGCCAAGGAATCATATTCCTGGTAATGGCAGACCACTTACAATCCTGTTCATCGAATATACCTAAAATGTAATATATCTTACAATTTCGTAATTATTTAAGTATAAATTGTATTCTGTGAAACATATTACATATTACCATTTCACTGAACTATTTTCCCGCACTTAAGATCTTCTTGTATATTTTTTTAACTTATAATCTTGTATTATTCACTATTTCAGATCTTCTTTATAAACCATCACTTATTTCGCAACAAGTAGTTGTAATTTTCATTGACTGAACTGTACTCCTGCTTGATTGATGCAGTAGCTCAGTTCCAGTTCACAAGAACTTTGGCTATATATACAATATTGCACCTTTACTTTATAATACTCCAAATCCCTTGTCCTGCTAATAACATTAAGGCTCGTCTCCACTATTAAACATTTAACAACATGTTAAATGTTAAATTATTTACCGTTAACATCCCAACATGTTGACTGAAAATGTTAATGCTAATTTCATTTAACACTTTGTCCACACTGTTAAACATGTTAAACTTGACTTTCTTTGCGTAGTCCACCATAAATAGTCTATGATATTTTAATATAGATAGTGTTTTATTTTCAACCCTTAGACAATGGACTCAGATGATGATTCAACTTTTGTACTTGCCTCTATTGCTTGTTACAAGGCTTTGAAAAGGAAGAAAATGAGAATGTGGGTGCTGCGATATCTTAGTAAAAGACACTATGCAGAAGACATTCTAAACGAGCTTAAAGTTGAAGATCGACTTGGATTCAAAAACTTGCTGGGAATGTCAGAACACGATTTTAATACAGGGTGTTTCAAAAATACGGGGCATAATTTCAGGTATGTATTTCCCACATGTAGACAATCAAAATAGTTCATTACAACATGTGTCCGGAAATGCTTTATTTCCGAGTTATGGCCTTCACAACATTGAAATTCACCGGAACCCACGTGCAACTGTTCCATCTCATCACATAGATGCGGTTCTCCCTCAACATGTGGGCCGGTATCATTGGTGATCGATTAGTTGGACCCCATGTACTTGTAAACAGACTTACGGGGCAGGCGTACACAAACTTCCTGGAAAACACCATACCTCATGTTTTAGAAGACACTCCACTGATCATTCGTCAACACATTCACTTCTTGCATGATGGCGCTCCTGCACACTTCAGTCGTACGGCTCTCCAGTACTTGGATCGAAGGTTTCCTGATCGATGGATAGGTAGAGGTGGCCCAATTGCTTGGCCTCCACGCTCACCTGATCTGAACCCTCTCGGTTTCTACTTGTGGGGCCATTTAAAATCATTGGTTTATTCGTCTCCGGTGCCTGATATGGAATCCCTTCGGAATCGAATTGTGGCATGTTCTGAGGACATACACAATACTCCTGGAGTTTGGGATCGTGTTCGCAGGTCAATGAGACATCGATGTGAGGTCTGTATTCAAGCAGGAGGTGGACATTTTGAACATCTTCTGTAATGACAACGACCTGCGGAAAGAAAAACGTTCCGGTGAATTTCAATGTTGTGAAGGCCATAACTCGGAAATGAAGCATTTCCAGACACATGTTGTAATGAACTATTTTGATTGTCTACATGTGGGAAATACATACCTGAAATTATGCCCCGTATTTTTGAAACACCCTGTATAGTGCTGCAAAAATATTTGTTACATAAAAAAGGCACAAAAGAGTAGCCATTTCATCTCAATTTAAAAAAAATTACAGCGCGATTGATCGACTATCATAGGACCTACGACATGATAGATATTAAAGGAGCGGAAATACCGTATAATTATTTTTCCGAAGTTTTACGAACGTTAATATACATCACCAAATACGACCATTACTGACGTCAATATATCATTAACGTTTAGCGTACGATGAGAGTGTAAAAACTGTCTATTGTATTCTCGAGAACAATTAAATAATAATTCCAGTTCTCTAAAACAGTCGGCCTTCTTTGTTTTGTCCCTGAATTCTTTTGCAGACGCATCCCACAAACAAGGCCTTTCCATCAGTGCATTAATTTATTCTAATGTATATTCTTTCGTTCATTCCATTACTTCGAACAACTTACAGCCAACACCAAGGACCAATGATAGTAAAAAAATGATCAAGATACGCGCCACAAAATAGGAAGTTAGTTGTTGCTATGGAAACTGTACGAATTTTCCCGTACTGTGCCGACGCTGCACGAGCAAATGAATTGACTTGACATGTTTTCCATTTCTGCTGGAAAACATGCCAACATGTTAAAAGTGTTAACTTCAACATACTCAGTCAACATGTTAAGTCAATTGAGATTTGAAATTTCCATATACATGTTAAATTCAACATGTTATATTTAACATGTTAAAAGTTTAATAGTGGAGACGAGCCTTTAAAGATACATGCAACAAATATCGTTCTTCCTCTGACACATATGGTCAAGTATTGCCTGATAATAGAATAGATGTTACAGCCAGATGCTCCAGAAGAATATTTCTTATCTTCATAGCATTTTGCCGAAGTCTGAAAAATGTTGATTTGGCATGGCGTCATCAAGGATGATAAGTGTTATTGAATCAATCAGATTAGCAACACCATCATACTTACGAAGGGCTGATCATATTAGGAAGTTTAAATGTAGAAAACAAAGAACGGACGTGGCAAAATTTTCCTTTGTTAACCGCACAATAGTACACTGAAACAGCTTACCTGCGGCAATCTTTCAGAATGGTCCTCTTAAAATCAATACATTTCAGGAAAGGTTGAGAAGATTAGACTGAAAATGTAATTGGAGGTGCAGTGTAATTATTTAAGTTGTGTCATGTAATTAATTGAGCTGATATGCAATTAATTAAGTTGATATGTAAATAAATTAAGGAGATATGTAATTAATTAAGATGATATGTAATTAAGTTGGTATGTAATTAATTAAGGTGATATGTAATTACTTAAATTGGCAATAGTTGGGTGAAATAGAAGTACTTATAAGTTAGATTTACTTTTATTTACCGTAGGCGTTATTATAGAATAGTTTTTATTTATAGTCCTAGATTTATTGCATCTACTACAGGGACATAATTTTATTTTTACTAACATTTTTAATGTTCACATGGCTATACCTTTGGATCAAGATTGAGAACCGCAAACACCGTTTGCTACCCCCTTCCACGACTGGAGTTCGATGATACTGGCGTAAAATACAAAAATTTCAGTTCACTAGGTATAGGAGGGAAGAAAAGTAGTTCATCCATTTACGTAAACTAGGAAATATTGCGCTTTTGAGTTTGATCATTTTCATTAGGTTTTTGTTCAATAAAAATACAGTACAGTATTGACATTGAGTGTTTCTACTCACGAACTGAGTTATCCATGCGGACGTATTCATTATGCAGTGTATATTATACTGTCTACAGCACATTAGCGTATACAGAATGAAGTTAAATTGAAAAATAATCATAATATGGCTATTTAAACACATTTTTTATAAAATGTGTGGCCGTTCATTTCGATATAGGCTTCAGTTCCAATGTACATATTACCGCACTATAGACTATTGTACATAATTCCAATTACCAGTTTCGTACTTCGTATCAGTAACTCATGTTGAAATAATTCTCTACCTACTATATAAAGGAGTACCTTATGTACTGTAAATTTAATCTTCACTTCAATTACTCAGACATGCTATCTACTGTCCGTCCATATGGTTATATCGCAGGGTCGAGGCAGTTAATTACTTAACGAGGCCCTTTTAAGTTATTTTAAACAATTGTATGGGTATAATATTACGTAGACGTCCAATTCCTAACAGAAATTAATCTTCTCAGAAAAGAGCTAAGACAGCCCAGCCACTAGCATTTACAGAGATGCGAATAGAAGCAGGTGGGGGAAACCGGGATGCGACGGAGGCAAATGGACGACAGTACCAGTGCGAAAATGATTCAATATTCAAAAGACTTTCGTCAGTGGAAAACGCGAACATATTTTTGGAACGTACTGTTTACTCTGAACGTAAAGCACCTATGACTGTATATGCGGTTTTGGATCTGTGTGGAGGAGGGTTGAACTTCATTAGTAGAAGGGGTGGGAGTGAAGTACATTAAAAAACTCAGGTACAATAAAAATTGAAGCAAAAATAAAATTACGTCCCTGTATTTGTAGATATACGTTTATTTTACTTTATTTCATTTACGTTTATTTTATTTTATTTCATACAATTGTAATTATTGTATATTATATATCACTGCCACCGGGTGTATACCCAATTGTAGTGTTAATAAATACATACATATAAAATCAAGTATATATGAGTTATAAATATAATCTAAAAACCGAAACATTCCTGCAAATATTTTATGTATGCTGTAAAGATTGTAAAATCGATAGATATTCTGTATTTCGACTGAAAATATTTCGTTCAACAAACATGGTGTCTCTGCAAGAGATGGAACGTTCCGAGCCTTGGAAAATGATTCAAGGTTGAGGAATTATGCCCCACACGTCACGGTTTTAAAGGCTTCAATTTAAAATGTTGCAGTTATTTTATGACAAAATGAAAAGCGATAAATTAATTTGATCCTGTTTTAAATTTCGATTTTTAATAATAGCTCCTCCGGCAGTATTATCTTCTTTTCAAGAACGATCCATAACGAGGGAAGCAGAGCGAATTATGTATTGTAAATACTGCAGCGTCAGAAGGAAGAGTGGATTCTCTTTTCACCCGAAACTAGAATATAACTAGATCACCATTTAATTCCTCGAGCCCGTGAAATTTGATACGGTTCAGTTATTTGGTTTTGGGATGGCTAAAACGATGTGAATAAAGGAGAAATCTACAAGCTAAGTGTGGACGAATGCGTTCAAGGCTCCAGAATGAAAGAAAAAGAACAACCTCCGGCAAAGAAACGGTGGAAAGGGGAGAGGACAGAGCCCGTGAAAATGAAATATATAGGTTGAGCTCGTCTCTGTAGACACTGTGAGCGCAAGGATCGTTTCCTACAGTCCCGAGGCCTCGGCTCGCCCTGTCATCTCCGGCGTCGGCGTCCGACCATAACCGAAGACACAAAAACGTGAAATATTTGGCTATTCTGCCAAAACATTCAGCATTCCACACCGTCCAATCTATATGAGGACTTCTTTCAAGCGGTCGGGATTCAATGTCCGAAATATCCTGAAATTTGCATGAAAAAAAACGGATGTAGGAAAAAATATTCGAGTGCACAATTCTTTCTTTATTCATGTTCCACCAATGATGTATAACTTACATATGATCAAAGAGTCCAGGGATATATATTATCTCTATTTCAGGAAACAATTATCGAATTACAGCTACCGAGATTCATTAAGTATTGTAGGTTAGAGGGACCACAAGATGCATTGCTACTAACGAAAGATATTCCAGAGATGGACTACCGCAGGGTTGAGACGATGTTAGCTCCAAATCATGGTAGAAGAGCTCGACCTTGATCACGAGCGCATAGCGCATCCACTACATAGCGTCGTAACGTAGACATCAGGGATGTACATGCACATGCAGCGAATAAAGGCAGCAATTATTACAATAACTTGCGTTACTAAATTTCTGGCTACGTAATAGGGGATAATTATTCAGTTATTTAATATACATGTACAAATATAAACAAATCGCAAATGAAAGGGTTTTTTAGGAACAAAAAGAGAAATAGGAACAATTAATTGTATGTAAACCATTTTCTTGTTAAAAGCAATTATTTATTATGTAAATACTTCACTTCATTGGTTAGGAGAAACTAATAGGGTCTACCTGCTCGACGTGTGTGATCTCTAAGTACTTTTGAGTATATGTTGAAAATATAATAATGACAATATTGATTGAAATAGAGCAACCTTGGCGAAAAGTGACTCGTGAGACATTGTGGCTCGCACAGATTAGCTGTCCATTTCGCTTGCTTCTAACCTCTGCCAACCCCCACCCTCTCACTCACTGGAGTCAAACTCCGTTCCATTTGTATTTGTCTCTGACGTGCGAGTGGCATATGTCTCTCTTGAAACCATGTACGGAAGTTCCAAGTAGGATGGGAGGACGCATTTTTTTGCTGTCAATATGATGAGAATATTAAATGTATGATTTGTTCACAAGTATTGCGAGGAAAACGGTTGTATAACATAAAACGGCATTATACATGTTACTCATGAAACATTAAAAAGTTAAGTGTTATTGTTATCGTCATCATCATCGTCATCATCTCTGTACGTCGACCCTTTTTCAGCAGATGTACGAATAATGCGGTTAGATCTTCAATTTAAACTCACAGATTTACAATGTGATGTTAAATGAAAGCTAGATGTAAGGACTTGACAAATGCTGAACTTTTCAAATCTTTGCCAAAAAATAAATATCCGAAGCTTCGTTTTTTCGCTTGCTCTGTTGAAGCCATGTTCGCTACAACTTACGTTTGTGAAAAATTATTGTCAACAATGAAAATAGTAAAAACCAAATTTAGATCACGACTGACAGACAAATACCTTCGTGATCAACTACGACCGGCAGTTAGTGATATAATTCCTGATTTTGAAAATCTGTCGCAGAGACATTGTGAAAACAGTTAATTTTAGGTTGTGATAATGTGTCCTAAGTTTTTTTGTTCATTTCTCTCTTCGTTACACGTACTAAACATTAGTTTGAAACATTATACTGTATAAAATTATATTTAATTGCTTGACGTAAGGAAAATGAAAATCCGTTAATAAGTGAGACAGTTGCTTCACTTCCCCTTCGGGTGTCCGCCTCCCTCCATAGGTGCTATGCACGTTGCAGGTTACACAGTGGCTCGGCGCACGATCACGTTTTCGCCACGGCTGCAGTACTGAGACATTACGCGACTCCCATATTAGGGGGAACACGCAATGCACTATCACTACCGAGCGTATTCCACTGTTCACCGATTAGAAGGGCCATTCTTTGCACTACTCCTACCGATGCTCATTCCACGGTCCATCGATTAAATTTAGAAGGGCCACTCTTTGCACTACCACCACCATGCGCATTCCACGTTCAATCGTTTAGATTTAGGACCACACTATGTACTGCAAATACAGAATATATTCCACGGCTCATCGATTAGAAGGACCAAACTTTGCATTACAACTACCCACCATATTCCACGGTTCATCGTCTAGATTTACAAGGAATACTTGAGGAGAAAAATTCGCTCCGACGCCGGGCATCAAACCCGGGTTCTTGTTTCTACGTACCAAGCTCTCTGAACACTGATCTACGCCGAATTCAATCCACAGCACCGGATCAAACTCTCTTCCTGCCCGACACCAAGTTAGGCATATATATGTTGACGTATATGTCCATTGTCAACTGCCATTATACTAGGTGCGCACTCAGCTGAGTGACTTATTTGGCCGGGATTCCGCAGTTAAGCGCACAGTAATCTGTACAGACATATGCATTGCTAGCTATGACAATATTATAGATTTATTAATTTGTCATACAGAATAATATCTGTAATGTTGACAATGATATTTGAGGAGAAAAATTCGCTGCGGCGCCGGGGATCGAACCCGGGTCCTTGGTTCTACGTACCAATCGCTCTGACCACGGAGCTACGCCGAATTCAATCCACAGCACCGGACCGAACTCTCTCCCTTCAATGTTTCCCTTTACCTATAATGTAGATTTACAAGAACAAATTTTGAATTAGAAATTCCTGAAGCCGTAAGAATTGCAATTAAACAATTTCCATAACACCTTTCTTTTTTTACAAAATTATCATCTTCTATGACTCTAGAGCTGCAATTGATGAACTAGTGAAAATTCCTAAGAGAAACCATATGAGGCAGATTGAACAAGAAATTTAAATTCTTCAGAACAAAACAGAAAAATAGCTGTCCAATGCATACCATCTATTTGCGGATTGTATGTAAATGAAAAGTTGGACTGTGTAGTGAAGAGAGGAACAACCGATTAACTACACGTAACTGCAAATTCCTCGCCCACACATCATGGCGTTAAGCGAAAGAGTAACTAAATTTTTTAGATGTATCCCTTCCTGGGGCGGCTCTACAATAAAAACTGCAGAGATGCAGAACCGCCATTTAAATGGACCTGAAAAAATTAAAAATGTAAAACATGCTTTTATGTAATCTAGTTCATTGCTTCATTTATTTTTCCCATTCATTCTCCTTCGATTCCAGATTTTACTGTCTGTGGGAGACTTGAACTGCTCGAGAATTTTAACTGTAGTGTACATATCGGATCTGTGATCGGCAGTTCCTGAAGCTCAACGTAGGGTAGTCGGCAGCAGAAAACTGGTTTTCTTCACCTTCCCATAAGACTGCATTAGATCTGCAACCGAAGCAGCTCTCTCCGCATGTACAAAAGAACCGTCAACAGCCTCATCTCTTTATGAACTGCGTTAGAACACTTAGGCTTCTGGACTGCTGTATATAATTACAGTTCCAGTGTGTTATAGTACTGTGGGTGGTGTAGTGTGATTAGTCAGTATGTCTAAGGAAATATTTTATATTAAAAATGAATGAAATGAAAACCTAATCGACCAACCCTTTTCGAAATTAAAAGAGAAATTACACGTTAACTTAAGAAATTAGGACGTCCTACACAAAATTTAAATACTGAAATTTCTGGAAAAATTCAAGAAAATCATGTAGCCTACTAGTCATTTTAATACCGAAATATGTAATGGATACGATTGGTTTTTTGCTGCGCTCATGAAAACGCTTCCCCCCCACCCATGTATTCTATTTACATGGACAAACACCGGGGTGAAGGATTTAGTTAATTTGACTTAAAAAGCTAGAAAAGCATGTGGGCCACATCTCCACTACGTGATTAGTTGTACCAGGTGGGAGAGGTGTAGCGCACGGATGGTTGAAGTACAATTTCGGGTGCTCAGTCAACTTCGAGAAGGGGCTGTAATTACACGCGTTATCCGATTTAGATGAAATAAACAGCATGTGCTTGATAAATACACTATTTTTCATGCAGAACTGCCAACCTTTGTAACCGCGGGTCGCTACTGATCCCTTCACAATATTAAAGCCGCGAGTGAAGAAGTTAGGAAGGTTTTAATAGAGACAAATCATTGGTACCAGATCTAACAAGAAGGAATGTTGTGGCAATGTTCCGGATGTTTAAGCGTCACGACTGTCTGGCTGCCCACTTGTATCGGCTTTCCATCTTACAGTCATCGCGATGTGTTTTACGTCGTGAGCCGGAATATATTATGAATAAGGAACATCTTTATTGTGGGTATTTGCGAGACAGTAAATGGAACTTACGTACGTTGTATTGGGAACCAAGAAGGCGAATAGCAAACTATCAAGTGCATGTATTTGATAATAATAATAATAATAATAATAATAATAATAATAATAATAATAATAATAAATTAATATGTTAGGAGAAAATCCACAAACAATTAGGGAAAATACGAGAATTTTACTTGAAGCAAGTAAAGCGATAGGTTTGGAAGTAAATCCCGAAAAGACAAAGTATATGATTATGTCTCGTGATGAGAATATTGTACGAAGTGGATATATAAAAAATCGGAAATTTTCCTTTGAAGGGGTGGAAAAATTCAAATACCTGGGAGCAACAGAAACAAATATAAATGATACTCGGGGGGGGAATTAAACACAGAATAAATATTGGAAATGCCTGTTATTCGGTTGAGAAGCTTTTAACAACCAGTCTGTTGTCAAAAAAATCTGAAAGTTAGAATTTATAAAACAGTTATACTACGGTTGCTCTATATGGTTGTGAAACTTGGACTCTCACTCTGAGAGAGGAACATATGTTAAGGGTGTTTGAGAATAAGGTGCTTAGGAAAATATTTGGGGCTAAGAGGGATGAAGTTACAGGAGAATGGAGAAAGTTACACAACACAGAACTGCACGCATTGTATTCTTCACCTGACATAATTAGGAACATTAAAACCAGGCTTTTGAGATGGGCAGGGCATGTAGCACGTATGGGTGAATCCAGAAATGCATATAGAGTGTTAGTTGGGAGGCCGAAGGGAAAAAGACCTTTGGGGAGGCCGAGACGTAGATGGGAAAGTAATTTTAAAATGGATTTGAGGGAGGTGGGATATGATGATAGAGACTGGATTAATCTTGCTCAGGATAGGGATCAATGGCGAGCTTATGTGAGGGCGGCAATGAACCTCCAGGTTCCTGAAAGCCAGTAAGTATGTAAGTAACAATAATAATAATAATAATAATAATAATAATAATAATAATAATAATAATAATAATAATTGTAATAATAATAATAACAATAATAATAATAACAATAATAATAATAACAATAATAATAATAATAATAATAATAATAATAATAATAATAATAATAATAATAATAATAATAATAGGAGATGAAAAATGTAAAAGGGAAGTCAAATATGGAGAGCAGTACGACAAGGATGGCACTATCACCTACACAGTTCAACAGCCATTTGGAGAGGTGATAGTTTTTATTTTATTTTAGTTCGTTATTTAACGACGTTGTATCAACTACTAGGTTCTTTAGCGTCGATGAGATTGGTAATAGCGAGACGATATTTGGCGAGAAGAGGCCGAGCATTCACCTTAAGGTTGGGGAAAAACTCGGAAAAAAAACAACCAGGTAATCAGCGCAAGCGGGGATCGAACCCAGGCCCGAACACAACTTCAGACCGGCAGGCAAGGGCCTTAACTGACTGAGCCACGCAGGTGGCGGGGTGATAGTAGGAGGAGGAAAAATAAATCGCATAAGATTTGCGGATGATATGGCGTTGTTAGCAGAAGAGACGATACTAAGGGGTACAGTACTAGATCTAGGTGAGAGCTGTGAGCAATATAGAATGAGAATAAATGTAAACGAACGAAGACCATGGTTATCGTAAAAAAAAACAAAGAAGGTATACTTCCTATATTCGAAACGAGGCAGTGAAACAAGATGACAGCTTCAAATACTTGGAATGTACTATAAGTATAGGCATCCAACAAACAAAACTCAGTGCGCAGAAACCAGCGGGCGTGACTGTCTCGCGCAGATGACGTATGCTCCCTTTCCCAGCATGCTCCCCGTCTCCAATCACACCACCGAAACTATGCGCATGCGCACGTATTATCTTCTTGTGCTGAAGAAAACACGTGTTATTGCTACAGAGTCTGGGAGTCACATAGTGTTTTATATTAAATATTAATTTAATTTAATTTAAATATTTCTAATTGTTTAATGGTAGTATGAGTTTACAACAACTGACATTCTACAATAGCATGTGAGACTGAACTTGTAAAATGTGTATGTGGCAACACAGACCGCGTGGGTGGGTGTAATGTTCTCGCTTTCCTAACAGATTATACCCATTCTCTCTTCTGTAAAACGGTTTTGGTTACGTGTTAGTAGCTAGTCTTTTCCAACACCTGTGATGCTGTAGTGTGCGCGAAAAAATGTTGCGAGGTTGTGAATTTCCCTGTAATTGTTAATTTGTGCAATTATTCAACAATTAATTGAAGTGCAAACATAATATATTTTCAACAATTCAGGAAACTAAATTTACAAGAACAAATTATTGCTGCACGAAAGGAAAGGCCAACCCTAACACTACCTGGTCTTGTATGTATGAATGTAGGGTAATTTAAAGCATATATTATTTAAGAAGGTGTCATTTTGTGCTGTAAACGTCATTCATTCATTTATCATATTCCATAGATCTTATATGAGCAATGAAGCTTTAAGATGAGGAACAAGTCAAAATTTTTACAATATTACAATTAGAATTTTTACAAATTTTTACAATATTTTACATTTTTTACAGTTTTACAATTTAGTAATTTTCTACAATGATGAGGTGAGGTCCGAGGATTCGCCAAAAGATTACCCGGCATTTGCCTTTTGTTTGGGGAAAACCTCGGAAAAACCCAACCAGGTAATCAAATCAAAGGGGGAAATGAAGTGATGTCGAGGACTCGCCATAGACAATCCGGCTTCAGTCCCACGGCTGGGGAAAACCTCGGAACAAACCATTCACTGAGACCAAAAGGGGTTCCAACCCAAGCCCGAACGCAGCTCCGGATAAGCAGCCCAGTGAGTCTGCCGACTGAGCTACATCGATGGCTCTACTAAAAGTATACAATACATAGCCAATCAGATTATTAAATTTACAAACGCAAACGATCATTCATCAGTTGAGCTATATGTATAATACAAAACAAGTAGGTTAATTAAATTTAAGTCATAAACAATTCAATCAGTTCAGATATACAGAAACTGATAATACATACCATGCAAATTACTTCAAATTACAAACAAACAATTATCAATAGAGGTATACAGTTTACTATTCAATTTAAAGCGTATACAATTCATCGGCCAAAACTATACAAATATATACAGGGATATAATTTTATTTTTAATTCAATTTTAATTGTACCCCCTCTACTAGTAAACTTCCAACCGTTCTACACATTGAACCAAGCATATACAGTTAAAGTCGCCTTACGGTCATAGTAAACACAAGCAGTACTGAAATAGTAAGTATAGTACGTTCCAGAAATATGTTCGCGTTTACCTGTAACGAAAGAACTTTCAATAATGAATCATATTCTCGCACAGGTACTGTCGTCCGTTTGCCTACGTCGCATCATGGCTTCCCCACCCGCTTCTGCTTCCCCTCTGTAAAGACTAGTAGCTGGGCTGTCTTAGCTCTTTTCTGAAAACAATTTCTGTTAGGAATTGGACATCTACGTAATATTATACAATTGTTTAAAATAACTTAAATGAAAGGGCCTCGTTAATTAATAGTCACGTGATTTTCCCCTTTCTACGTCCCTGCGACAAAACTACTTGTATGGACAGTAGATAGCATGTCTGAATAATTTTATCTTTTCGGATCGGGAAGAAGTGAAGACTGAATTTAAGTACGTAAGGCAATTTCTTTTATAGAGAAGGCACAGAATTATTTGAACATGAGTTACTAGTACGAAGGACAAAACTGGTAATTGGAATTAGGTACAATAGTCTATAGTGCGATAATATGCAAAGAAAGAACTGAAGCCTGTTTCGAAATGAATGGCCACCATTTTCAAAATTATGTTATATATCCATATTACGATTATTTTTCAATTTAACTTCATTCTCCAGGTATATTGTACGCTAATGTGCTGTAGACAGTATCCTAATATACACTGCATAATGAATACGTCCGAATGGATAGGTCAGTTCGTGAGTAAAAACACTTATTGTTAATACAGTACTGTATTTTGATTAAAGGAAACCCTAATGAAAATTATCAAACTCAAATCGCGATATTTCATAGATTACGTAAATGGATGAACTAATTTTCTTCCCTCCTACACATAGTAAAGTGTTTTGTTTGTATTTTACGCCAGTATCATCGAACTCCAGTCGTGGAAAGGGGTTAGCAAACGGTATTTCCGGTTCTTAATCGTTAATCGAAAGGTAGAGTCAGGTTAATATTAGAAATGTTAGTAAAACTAAAATGATGTCCCTGTACAATACAAAGTAAGCAGATTAATTCAATTTATAAACATACTTTCATTGAGCCATACAAATTTGTACAATTAACATCAAGTAGATTAATTCAATTTATAATCATAAACAATTCATGAGTTGAGCTATACAGACTAGTATACAATTTACAGCATATGCTTCTCTTAAGAAATATGCAGGAGCCGCCACTGAGAGATTGCAAAATAAACCTCAGGCTGAGATGCTAGTATTTGGGACCTTTTAAGGAAAATAAACGAGAAAATTCTGTGAAATTTCTGCTTTGTCCAAAAAAATTCCATCACGATCTTGTCTAGAGTCGAATCCGGGGCGCCTGGATGGAATACCAGCGCGTTAGCACTTGAGGCTCAGACGCGGAGAGTCCCACCGTCAAAATATTATCTCTGTGCATCAGAGCGAAACTGTTCCCACGACGGCGCGACGTAGCTGTCCACACTGCGCGATCTCCAAGGTGTCATGTCGGCTTGAAATAATGTCAAATTTCCTCTCGTCACAACCGCGGCCTGTTCTTCGTGCAGATCCCCCGTCGAGTGCAATCGATGCTTTTCATGTCGCTTGCCTCTCGTATCGCCCGCAAGTCAATTTCCGTAGCGGTACGGTCATTGCAACTAATTACGTAGGGACCAGATAGGCGTCGGCGACGTCCCTCCCTCTCGGATCGATTCATTCATAAACACAGCCTTAATGTTACTTCATTTCTGGTTCCGCCGTAGTACGAAGACTCAGTTCTGGAATGCCGGTAGTGGAGAGACAGGAGCATTAGCGAGAGTCTTCTACCGGCAGAAATCCACTTTGTGAATAACATTTAACCCTCCTGCAACCATGGAGGGTAATATTTGATATTTGATATATGATATTGTAAATTTTATACTGAACAACAATGTAATTTTATTATCTCAACAATAACTCTTCACTTTCTACAATTTAATTTCACTCCCGTCAACAATGGGATTTGCTCTGCGCACAGCAACACAGCGTTCATTATTGCACTCCACAAACGACAATGACAATTTACTTGGATTATTACGACCAACAATGAACTGTTAATCTTAACTAATATTCACAAAGCACTATTTACAACACAGAACTGTCAGTTTTCAGTTCACAGCTCGTTTGTCTTGGCTAGTTCTTCTAGCTCAGTCACTCGCGTTCACAGAATCTCGAACCCCAGACCTTCAGAGACGATCCGCTGCACTTCGAACTCAGGTCTCCCAACCGCGGTCCACTGGACTCGAACTCCGGGCTCCATAGTTACGGACACAACTCAAGTCGCGCTCTGGTCTCGAAGCTGGCTTCACTGCTACACAAGACTTTCTGGCTTGCTCTCCACTGACTTTAACAACATTGCCTTACTGACTGACTGACGTTCACTTGCGTTTCTTCTTTTATAACTAAGCCATAGTTACGAGAAATTTCTACAGTTGTCCAGAGATAGCTCTCTCGAATTATCTGGATATCTCCAAGCGTCACTCAAACAATCCGGACCCCTCTCCTCTCTTCTGCGGTCGCTCTTTCCCCTGTCTTCTCTCCGCAGCACATGCCACAGGGAGCAGATGCGCGCGCAACCCGCCCAAAACACGGCCGACTTAGCACTTCCTTCTGCTGGTCGTGAGTTCGAACCTCACCGTCAATATATATTTATTTCTACAACTCTTATTTGGTAACGGGTCGCCACCACATCTCTGTATTCGTGCTCCCCATTACCTTCTAATTACAATAAACTTTCATTGATGTGTGCAGTCATCTTATTTTACCTTTGTTACCTCTATTACTACAGAGTGATTTATATAGAACTAATACATTTCATTCTTTATTTATTTCAAAACGAATGATGCTAGCCACAATTTGTTATACCTCAAATGTAGAGTATCTTTGGGAGATTACTAATCTCTTCAGCAAATGTTGAAAATTCTTTATTTATTAGGCTGGAAATTCACTTAATGATCAGTTTTTAACGTCAAATTAAGCAGGAGTTTTGATTCCCTGTCACGAGATTCGCAGATGTTTATTCATTATTCTGTATTCTATATAATCTTTTTAGAATATTCCTTGTATTGTCCAAAATATAAACCTCGCATCACATCATACCGGGACTTAAAGCATATTGAGCATGAGGAATTAATCAATGACGCACTTAGCCTGCCTTGGACTGAAGTGTGGAATTTACCAGACATTGACGACAAAATCGAAAAATTTAACGACCTAGTAATTCAGTTATACGATAAACACGCACCTTTGAAAACCAGACGAGTTGGTAGACACCCTGCGCCTTGGATGTGCGATGCCATAAAATTACTCATGACAGACAGAGACACTGCTTATCGTAAATACAGACGGAGCAAGGACGAATTAGATTTTAATACTTACAAAGTTTTAAGAAATAAATGTAATCAAGCAGTAAGAAATGCTAAATTACGCCATGCACATTCCCTTATTCTACCTTCGGTCAGTGCGAAAGAATTGTGGCGTAACCTTAATAACCTGGGTCTAACAAAAGCAAAGCCTCGGGTAGATAACATCAACTTGTCACTCAATAGTCTAAATGAACATTTTGTCACTGCTCCACCTGAACCATTACATAAGCAAGAGACTCTTGAATTTCTCAGATCTTACCCCCAACCTGTGTGGGATAAATTCTTCTTTAAATACATTAACCCGACTGACGTAATGAAGACGCTGCGACGTATGAAATCTAAAGCCCAAGGTATAGACAATATAAATATCACTTTCCTGTATAAAATAATAGATGTGATCCTGCCGACCATCACACATATATTCAATGCATCTATTATGACTGGGTCCTACCCCTCACTCTGGAAAATGGCATTAGTGAAACCTTTACCTAAATCTAACACACCTTCTACAGTAAACCAATACAGACCGATATCAATTCTTCCCACTCTTTCAAAAGCATTAGAACATATTGTACATGGACAACTTATGAACTATCTCGACGAACACAAACTCCTTGATGACTATCAATCGGGTTTTAGACATGGACACAGCACTTCTACAGCCCTACTTAAAGTGACTGAGGACATCCGTGAAGCTATGGATAGGGGTGAAGTAACGGCACTAACTCTTCTCGATTTCAGCAATGCCTTTGGTTCTGTTGATATCGACTTGCTTCTTGCAAAGATGAAGGCTTTGCACCTGTCAGACAATACCTTGAGCTGGATGGACTCCTACCTACGTGACCGCCAACAGTGTGTTTCACTTGATAATCAATTCTCCCAATGGAGATGCACAAAGGCGGGAGTGCCGCAGCGCTCCGTATTAGGTCCACTACTTTTCTCTATCTACATTAATGACGTATCAAAGAACTTACAGTATTGCCGATATCACCTCTATGCCGACGACCTACAATTTTACATACATTCCAGACCCAATACGATCAATGAATCGATTGACAAGTTAAATTGTGACCTAGCCACTGTCTCCACTTGGGCGGCCAATTTCGGACTCGCACTTAATCCAAGTAAGACTCAAGCCATAATTATTGGACATAAGCGTTTAGTTAACTCCCTTAATAACAGTAATCTTTCAGTTGTTACTCTTAACAACACGCTAATCCCTTATTCATCTGTCGTAAAAAATCTTGGCTTCTTTTTTGATAATAATCTAAGTTGGAATTTTCAAGTTAAAGAAACGATAAAAAAAATCTGTTCCTCCATTCACTGTTTGAGTCGCTTGAGAAACTTCTTGCCCCAGCAACTAAAACTTACCCTAGTGCAAACCCTAGTAACGCCGCACTTCGATTATTGTGACGTTTTGTTAAGTGACCTAAGTTCTGAATTGTCAGTCAAGTTACAGCGAGCTCAGAATATGTGCGTCAGATACGTGTGCAACATCCGACGGTATGATCACATATCACCGTCCTTCGCAAGTCTCTCGTGGCTCCGACTTAAAGAACGTAGAACTTTACACTCTTTGTCTTTACTCTTTCGAATTCTGCACACTTCAACACCAAATTACCTTTCGTCTCGTTTCTCTTATCTATACTCTAACCACGACGTAAATACCAGATCACTTATCTGTGGCACGCTAAGTATACCTCTTCATAGAACATCTTGTTATTCATCATCTTTTACAATATCCACCTCGCGTCAATGGAATTCCTTGTCACAAAGTATTAGGGGCTGCAAGACAATAAACACCTTTAAGAACAGCTTAAAAGATAACCTTATTAGCATTTCACTCCAATCATACTGATTTAAACTATCACTGACTACATTGTTACTTTTTTTCTTTAGACATCATCCTGATTGTGCTGTATTTTAATTGTCTCGTAATAATCTCTTTCTATTATCTAATATTATTTGAAATATATTAACATTCTATGTATTTTAGTTTAATTCTGCTACACAGTTTATTTCAGTGTTTAATTAATAGTTCATAGTATTTTGTTGTTTAATTTGTAAATAACTTTTGTATACATGTAACTCTCATCTCAATCAAATTGTTGGATTCTTTGTAAGTTCATGCATATGTATATACACTTTTTGCTGGTTGAGTGGAAGAGAAGGCCTTACGGCCTTAACTCTGCCAGCTAAAATAAATCATTATTATTATTATTATTATTATTATTATTATTATTATTATTATTATTATTATATTTATTCTGCCTCGAAATTATTCAAATTAACTTTACACGGAGTTATTCCTGAAAGCTTAATTTGCATAATACATGTCACTGTACGTAACAGAAAACCACAATTTAAAGTCACACAGAGTTAGTGTGCACTCAAATGTTGGTTGCTTGACGGTTGTCAGCCCACTTTGAGGTCTGCGGAAATAGAGGGAAAAATTGGATCGGTGTCGGGTAGAGTTCCCGGATAGCTCAGTGGGAGAGCGTTGGTACGTTTAACCAAAGGGCCCTGGTTCGATACCCGGCCCCGGAATAATTTTTCCCTCGAAATTATTGAAATTATTTAAATTGTATATTTATAGTCAAAATTATTATTCTTTTAGAGATTCAGTTGTTTCCAATTTATTTACCAGTCCCAGTATTTTGTTTCTTTGTGGGGGGGATTACGAACACTAAATTCTTTATGGTATGCCCTTTGAATTTGTAATCCAGTATTGCTTCACAAAGAAGAGCCGTTGATTTAATGTGCACTGCATTTTCAGTGACTAAAACAAAATGTCGAAAACAGCTGCCTACAATAAGGAATAAAGAATAAACATCTGCGCATCTCGTGACACGGAATCAAAACTTCTGCTTAATTTGATGTTAAAAACTTGATATTAAGAGCATTTTCAGCCGAATAAATAAAGAATTTTCAACATTTGCCATAGAGGTTATTAATCTCCCAAAGATACTCTACATTTGAGGTATAACAAATTGTGGCTAATATCATTCGTTTTAAAATAAATAAAGAAATAAATGTGTTAGTTCTACATAAATCATTCTGTATAATACAGGGACATAATTTTATTTTTACTAACATTTTTAATATTAACCTGTCTATACCTTTAGAGAACCGGAAACACCGCTTGCTCCCCCCTTCAACACTGGAGGTCGATGATACTGGCGTAAAACACGAATCACTCTACTAGGTATAGGAAGGAAGAAAAGTAGTTCATCCATTTACGTAAACTAGGAAATATCGCGATTTTGAGTTTGATAATTTTCATTAGGTTTTTCTTTAATCAAAGTACAGTACTGTATTAAGAATAAGTGTTTTTACTCACGACGTGAGTTATCCATGCGAACGTATTCATTATGCAGTGTATATTTTACTGTCTACAGCACATTAACGTACAATATAGAGAAGGAAGTTAAATTGAAAAATAATCATAATATGAATATTTAATCACAATTTTGAAAATGGTGGCCGTTCATTTCGATACAGGCTTCAGTCCTTTGTGCATATTATCGCACTATAGGCTATTGCATCTAATTACAATTGCCGGTTTCGTCCTTCGTACTAGTAACTCATGTTGAAATAATTCTGTACCTACTCTACGTACTGTAAATTCAATCTTCACTTCTGCCCGACCCGAAAATATAAGATTACTCAGACATGCTATCTACTGTCCGTCCAGGTGGTTATGCCGCAGGATTGTAGAAAGGGAATAAATCACGTGACAGTTAATTACTTAACGAGGCCCTTTTATTTAAGTTAAATTAAACAGCTGTATAATATTACGTAAACTTCCAATTCCTAAGAGAAATTAAGGTTTTCAGAAAAGAGCTAAGACAGCCCAGCTATTACAGAGGGGCGAGGAGAAGCAGGTGGGGGAAATCGGGATGCGACGTAGGCAAACGGACAGTACCTGTGCGAAAATATGATTCAATATTGAAAGCTCTTTCGTCACTGGAAAACGCAAACATATTTCTGGAACGTACTATACTCAGTAACTCAGTACTGCTTACTATCTGCGGTCTTGGTTCTGTGTGGAGTTGGAACTTCCTTAGTAGAAGGGGTGGGAGTGAAGTACATTCAAAAACTCAGGTACAATAAAAATTGAAGTAAAAATAAAATGATGTCCCTATACATACTCTCAATTTGCTTTCTAACCTCTCCCCTTAAAATTTTCCCTTCCTTCTAATGAACACCTCACCACTTTTATTGTTTACTTATATTTGAAGTACTTCCTATCATCTAAAATTTCCCTTATTTTGAACTAACTTTTACTAACACTAGTTTATCATACTCATTCACTTTCATCACTAATTTACAATCAGTTCTACCTCTCCTCACTTCTGTCATCACTCTTATCCCCTATTTCTCCCTGAGACACTGAATCACATGTTTATTTTGTTAAACTGTGCCCTTTCACCCCGATAAATTTTCCGTTTGCCACTATTTTTGTAAGTCAGCTCAACCTTCATTTGTAAACTTGCATTGAAATACTTGCTGTCTTCCTATCATTTCAATTTCTCTGATTGTACGCTAACTTAGTCGACACTCCAATATTATTAACATTTCACTACCAATTACTGTTAACAAACACTTCTAATATTCTCTAGTCACTTCCTTTATCAACTCTTGTTTCTCTGGACACTGATTCACTTATTGGTTCATACATTCTCTCTCGATTATTTTGCTAGTTACTCTTACTCCTTGAACACTCACTTAATTGTTTCTATGTCTTTTGCCACACTTTTATCACTCCATCCCCCTTAAGCACCAACTACGTACACTGTAGTCCTGCGGTTCCTTATTTCCTTCCTTTCCCTCACAAGTAGATGGACTACCCAAATCTTCTTTACTTCCCCTCTTTGTCGTAGGGGGGTAATAGCATTACCATACTGATAATTTTTCAATATTATTTTAATTTTTCTCCATATGTATTTTGGAAATTCCATGTATTTTTCCGTTATGTCTACTAATATTTTGAAATAAAAATACCATAAATAATTCAAATAATTGATTAAATGGCGATCATACTCGTGTTAATATGTAAGCATTTGCGGCTTACAGCTGTTTCGTTGCTACCTGACACCATCATCAGAGCCTTCTGTGTCTCGGCGCCATCTCAACTTCGCTGCCTGTTGTGTGGGTGCGTTCATGTGATGAAGAGTTGTATCAAATAGTGTGTGTGTTCTGAAATTGATCTGTGTGTTGAGAATTTGATTAGGGTGTGTTTCAGTGTGTCTGTATATTTCATATTGTTCTAGTGTGTTGAGTTTTTGGTTTTTGGGTTGTATGTGTAGGATTTTCATGTCTGTATTTATGTTATTGTATGTGTGGTTAGCAGTGTTCGGCATATGCAGATATATTGTGTCCTCTGGTTATTGCTTTAATGTGTTCTTTGTATCGAGTTTGGAATGATCTGCTTCTCTGTCCAATGTAGAAACTGTCACAACTGTTGCATGTGAGTTTGTATACGCCTGTGTGGTTGTATTTATTTATTTGTGTTGTTTGTGTGTTGAGATGTCTTTGCAGTGTGTTTTCTGTTCTGTATGCTATGTTGTATTTCTGTTTTCTGAATGAGGATGCGATAATTATTTATATTCAAGTGTTAAAAGTAGTGTACGAAAGATTCAATATGGATAAATAATTCATCTACTCTAATAAGTAATTCGTGTTAAGTGGGGTGATCTTTTCACCCCCTTTCGTAGTCTGTGTCATGAAAATTCCATGACATGAAATTCAATTTGTAAGTTAATTTTCTACATTTTTGAGCTTGTTTGCTTCGAAATTATTCTATTTTCTGCTATTCATATAATTATTCATATTGTTGTTTATATTACCATGAGTATCATGATCTTCGCTTCCAGTTTTTTTTAATTTCTTTTTCTGTATGTTATAGTTATTTTAAAAGCGATTTTGTTAGAAATAATAATTATCAGTAGAGTCTTTTTGCGAGATATTTTGTAGTATACGCGATGTACAAATATTTGAATTAAAAAAAAAAACAAAAAAAAAACAAATTTGCTTTCGTAGATTTATATTTATATTTATTTATCTTTAGAATTGTTAACAATTTTTTAAGGATTTTATTTTATTATAAACAAATGTCTTGAATATGTTCATCGTTGTACAGGCTATACTGTATCTGAATGTTTAAATTTCAACAACTGCGTTAATCAAAATGATTTACAATTTTTTTATAATACTGTGACTTTCATTGCTTGTAGCTGTGTTTTTCACCCTGTCAAAATTATATATCACTGAGGGTTTGTCTTGAAATAGAAGGTAGGCAATTTTAAATTTACTAATATTTTTTTCTTATAGTGCCACTAATAACTAGACAGTGGATGCGGGATGACTTAAGGAAAAGTGAAGTTTTTTCGTATCAGAGTATATGGCACGTGCCGCGCCGTCTTTCCTTTGTGTACCTGGTCAGTACAACAACGTACAAAACGAATGTGTGCAGTTGTGATATCCTGCTCAAGTATTTTGTACGCGTTGAATATGTTGTGCTGATCCATTCATAATGGCAAAACTTTAAATTCGCTCGGAGATACGAAATGCAATTAAGAAGTATGAGAGTGACATTTTATGTTTTAACGAAGACAATATCGTTTGTAATGTATGTAAAATTGAAATAAAAACCAGAACAACTCAGGCTATAGAGAAACATTGCAACAGTACATCGCGCAGAAAATGCGTTGAAATGAAATCTGAGGAATCATCATCATCATCATCATCATTTAGTTGTGCGGGTCTAACGACACATGCAACATGATGCTGAGTACAAATATTCCTCTAAAGAAATTGAGTGATCCCTATTTTAGAGGTTTTCTTCAGAAATTCTCTCGATAAAAACTGTTTAAGTGATAGGCGAAGACGATTCAGCTTCGACAACTTAAGAGAATATATCGTCTTTTACTGCAACGCTGGTAATTGCATCAATGATGACGAGCACTGAACTAGCAAGGTATGTGCTACACTACTACAATACGTTATTTTTCTTTTCCTTCTGACTGTACGGAGATACAGTAGCATATTGACGTGGCCTGTTTACGTTTAAAACCTGTTCAGCCAATGGTCAGAATGAAAAAAAATTTAACATATAGTAAATGTGCACTTACATTCAACGATAAGTCATCCCGCATCCACTGTTTAATCATTACATACCGGGTAGCACAATGGGTCCATCCAAGCGGCCTACTTGTGAGAGCGGTCCTCAACCCTTGCCCACCTCCTCAAAGAGTACTAATACAGAGTGAAAGCAATAAAACCCTCGGCATTGGAAGGCGGGATAGATTACGTGTAAAGAAACAAAAACTCTATTATACCTGTTGAGATTAAGTGTATGGTTAATTAAATAATTGCGTCGAAAGTTTAAGCACGCTGGCAACATCACAATGTCCAAGATTCCGGACGGAGGCATTAAACTCATCCAGTAAAAGGCCACGTATTGCAAAAATCAAGAGAATGCTTTGGCCCGGGTTTTTCTTGACCAAAATTAAAATCACCTCTTCCCTGTCAACAATTTTGCCATTCGTTATCGACCCCGTTTACGAAATGTTGGAACTATGCTGCTCGTGTCACTAACCAGCTGGCGGAGAGCTATGATTACCGCATTGAAAATTTCATGAAATCGGGGATTCAAAACGATCTGAGTCACAAGGTCGACCTAAAAAGTGGGATCGGATCGACTGGATCGTATTCAAATTTTTATGAAATCGCGTATCGTATTCAAAACGATCTCAATTCGCTAAGCGCGTGATCGATCGTCATTTGATTGATGTGTCAGCTGTTTCAGAAACAGAGAGCTCAATTACGTATGTTGAAAAGGCGTGTTGTAAGACATAATATTTTGTATTTTCCTGAGAGCCATTATTATCATTCTTCATTAACTGCCAGAATATTAAGTTTTCATTCACCTTATTAAGAAAACTCATTAATGTTTATAGCTAAGATTTAGAGAGTGACTAACATGCTAACATGTCGATGACAACATAACTACTTTACAAACTTCAGCTTCCGTATTCGTTAACCTCCGTATACAGATTGTTTTAAATTTATATTGAAAACTGAATGAAAACAGAGATCGGGGACATCGTATTCAATACGGAAACTGTATTCAAATCGATCTGAATATTGCATGAAAACGTACCGGTAGTAATGTTAACTAGCACTTCCATGAACACTAACTTTACTATTTACAATATTTTAACTAGCACTTTCACAAACATTGACTTTACTATTCACAATATCGTAATTAGGATTTTCACAAAAAAAAAACTTTACTATTTACAATATTTTGACAGGCTAGAAGTGTAACCACTTTGCCATCATTGGAGACTCTGATGGGGAATTTTCTCTTAAAATTTCGGCCAGCGTATTGAACCGGTGCACAATCACCATGGTAATAAATATGGGGAAGTAAATTTGTAGAAAAATTGAGTTTTGTAAGACAACTATAATACCTGAGGGGATCATAGATCTGACCACATGATATCCCTGCACTTTTTAATCGATCGTTGATATCTGCTGAAGCAGTGGTCTTAACGTATGAAGACCGTTTGCCCTGATTCTCCGTGGGTTGTCATGCTACAGATTAAACGTACACGTGCAAATTAGAACCTATGTAGCTATTATAGACCTCAGCAACTGTCTGAAACCAACTGATTCAATAAAGTAGTTACATATCTTCATTGATTTTATGAAACATCGTATGTGACAGTACAGAACATTTTTTTTTTGTCAGGAGGAAGAAAAAATTAATTAAAATCAATGGATCTACATAAGAATACGAAGTAATTCGGTAGAAAACATTGGTGAATAAAGTGAACATAAATTAAATCATCGAGGATCAGTATAGGTCAATTGAATTTTAATTAATTTTGTCTTCTTCCCGAAAGAAATGCTCTGTACTGTCACATAGGAGGTTGTATAAAATCAATGACGATGTGCTTAAGCTTTATAAATCGGGGCACATTCGTAAACGACGGACATACACAATAGTTATTCAGTCACACTGCGAACTGGCCTGGTTTCTTTAAGTCTAAATCGCTATATGTTAAAAGGGCGGAAGTCACATTTTTTAAATTAATTTTTTTATTGAAATGTGTTCTCTTACCATAGACGCATTAATTTATAAGATGAAAGAGTAATGGAACGGAGAAAAATTCTCTCCGGCGGCGGGATTTGAACCCGGGTTTTCAGCTCTACGTGCTGATGCTTTATCCACTAAGCCACACCGGATACAACCCCGACGTCGGACAGAATTGTCTCTGATTGAGTTCCAACTCTTGGGTTCCCTCTAGTGGCCGCCCTCTGCACTACGTCATAGATGTCTATGAACATAGGACCGAAGTCCACACATGTGCTGAGGTGCACTCATTATGAGTGACTGGTTGGCCGGGATCCGACGGAATAAGCGCCGTCTTAAATCACTTCGTGATTTACGCATATCTTATATTATTTCAATGTACCGAAGTATATATGATATTTCCATGCAGATATTCTGCGTCATCATACGATGAAAGAGTAATGGAAGGGAGAAAAATTCACTCATAACGAGTGCACCTCAGCACATGTGTGGACTTCGGTCCTATGTTCATAGACATCTATGACGTTGTGCAGAGGACGGCCACTAGAGGGAACCCAAGAGTTGGAACTCAATCAGAGACAATTCTGTCCGACGTCGGGGTTGTATCCGGTGTGGCTTAGTGGATAAAGCATCAGCACGTAGAGCTGAAAACCCGGGTTCAAATCCCGGCGCCGGAGAGAATTTTTCTCCGTTCCATTACTCTTTCATCGTATGATGACGCAGAATATCTGCATGGAAATATCATATGTACTTCGGTACATTGAAATAATATAGCATTAATTTATGTTAAAAGAACTAAAAAAACAGTAAAATGGTTAAAATACAACATAACATTTTATAATTTATGTTAAAAGTGCGGATGCCCTGGACAGTTTTTTGTCTCTTCTATAAAAATTTGTATTTTTGGACTTCCACGCCTTTTAACAAACAGCGATTCAATTGTGCTTTTTTCTTTGTAGTCTGCAGTGTATAGCTTTTCTACTAGAAGTTACTTTCACCTCCAATCGTTTTAACCAAGTTTTAAGCTAGAAAATAAATAATTGTCGCAAAAATGCACAAGTGAAAAATTATACTTGGGCAAATTGCGGAAAGTTTGTGCAATATTATAAATGATGGGTTCAGAACCATAGTGGGCCGAGCGCCATTTACTAAAACCGTAGTAAACGGGGGTTAAAATGAAGTTATTACCATCATTCAATGGAAATATACAGGGTGTTTAAAAATACGGGGCATAATTTCAGGTATGTCCCACATGTAGACAATCAAAATAGTTCATTACAACATGTGTCCGGAAATGCTTCATTTCCGAGTTATGGCCTTCACAACATTGAAATTCACCGGAACGTTTTTCTTTCCGCAGGTCGTTGTCATTACAGAAGATGTTCAAAATGTCCACCTCCTGCTTGAATACAGACCTCACATCGATGTCTCATTGACCTGCGAACACGATCTCAAACTCCAGGAGTATTGCGTATGTCCTCAGAACATGCCACAATTCGATTCCAACCCATCACCGTAAAAAAAAGCTTGTTACGAATCCCTACGAACGCCTACACAACACTGAATGTAATCTTCGCCTCGGAATGAACTGTCAGAGTGCCCTCTTAATGTCTCCTTTGACAGTAACGACCTGCGGAAAGAAAAACGTTCCGGTGAATTTCAATGTTGTGAAGGCCATAACTCGGAAATTAAGCATTTCCGGACACATGTTGTAATGAACTATTTTGATTGTCTACATGTGGGAAATACATACCTGAAATTATGCCACGTATTTTTGAAACACCCTGTACAGCAAGTAATATAAAGTATACACATTAAAACTTAATAATGTCAGTCTTAATTAGACTATGGTATTCACTTAACTTGAACTCTTGCTTTCTACGTTTTTAATAAATGGCGGTTGGCCCACTATGGCTCTGAACCCTTCAAATAATTATACAGGAACATAAAATTAATCCAGTTAGTAGATACAAAAAGTTATGCAATTTGTTTCTTGCAGTTTTTTTTTTTTTGCTTTCAATCCATCTCACCAAATTCTTGATATACTTATGTAAGTAAATCATTAGACGTAAATATATTTAGAACCATTTACTGCCGATTTACATCACATAAAAATACATTATTTTATGGGCACTCTAAATATTGAAATTTTCTACTAGTAGGCCCTTCAAGATTTATTGTTAGCAGAGTGGTGACTCTTTTTACTGAAAGGTGGGTTTCTAAAGGGGAGATCTATAACTGAAACTTGATTAATATATTTCAGTATTATTTGTATTTATCATGGTAATAATGAACAGTTTGACTCGTAGACATTTTGTTATTGCAGCATTAACTTCCCATGATTGTACGAGAAGATTCGAAGAGAATGGCAGTTACGTAGACTTTCGGCTCCCCCCTACTACCATTAATGCACAACACAATGTCAATATGGCGGTTGCTGTCGTCTGCGATACAACGAACTTTTCTGTTGATTTTCGAGTTCGTCATTTTTTCCGGTTATTATATGCTTATTTAATTTGTGTTAACTCTCGCTAGTGGTTTTATATTTTATTTTATCCGTCTTAGTATTTATTTTATTATTGTAAATATTTTTGTTTTATCACTAATATTATTATTATTATTACTATTATTAATGAATTGGGGACCGGGTAGCTCAGTTGGTAGAGCAGCTGGCTACGGACTGGAAGGTCCGGGGTTCGATCCCAGGTGGTGACAGGATTTTTTTCTCGTTGCCAAACTTTCAGAACGGCCCCGAGGTTCACTCAGCCTCCTATAAAATTGAGTACCGGGCCTTTACCCGGCGGTAAAAGACGGCCAGACCGTGGTACCGACCACACCACCTCATTCTAGTGCCGAGGTCATGGAAAGCATGGGGCTCTACCTCCATGCCCCCCAAGTGCCTTCATGGCATGTTACGGGGATACCTTTACCTTTTTACCTTTTTTACCTTTATTATTAATGAATTATTTTATTACTATATTTGTAACATCTCCGTCACGATTATTCTATTATTATTATTGTTGTTATTATTATTATTATTATTATTATTATTATTATTATTATTATTATTATTATTACTATTATTTCTATCATCAGCATTATTATTTGATATCTGTAAAATTTATGTAGACTACTGGACTGTACCCGATCACGAGCATGTGCTCATTTCGGGTATAAATTCATATGTATTCATTTCAAATGTAAATTGTAAATAAATTTGAATTTGAATTTGAAAAAAAATATATATTTTTACAAGATTCACGCTACTAAAACCTAGCTCACAATATACACTATGCGATGGAATTAGAAGAAATTATTCATGTAACTTGTTAACTTTCATGAATTGTACCAAATCTTTGAAATCAATTCCTGAACAACTATTGCTCAATTAGTTTTTGGACGTTGCACATACCATTAGAAATTCATTTAAATTCAGATTCTCAGGAACTGATTAGTTCAAAAACATCTCTGATTTCGTTTTCTCCATTACCATCTTCGTTTCTGAAGTCCAATGTGGTTGTCGAATTTTTTCACATTTACATTGAAAGTTTGTTGCATTTTTAGAAGTCGAGTAGCAAAATGCGACAAATGCGACTGTGGTTTAAACCCTGCCTTTAACCCAATAATTCGAAATTCCTTAGTGAAATCACATATTTCATCTCTGATTTTTCAATACTTGAACGCTTGATATTTTTGTCGTCACTCAAAGTTCAGAGTTCGACTGTAACCTTACAGTACGAAGGTTCTTATCCGTCCGACTTAAGGATATACGATAGGGATTTCAGTTTCCAAGAACTCCATTCCTAAGCTGTTATTTTGCCATTTTAACGTCTAAGTACTGCATAAACACAGGAGAGATGTTCCATGACGGCGGAAAGTCAAGACTACCCAAAGTAAAATGACACAGATACATGTATTGTACAGGACCATCATTTCATTTTTATTAACATTTCTAATATTAACCTGGCTATACCTTTGGATCAACGATTAAGAACCGGAAACAACCGACTGGAGTTCGATGATACTGACGTAAAATACAAACAAATAACTTTGCTAGGTACAAGAGGGAAGAAAAGTTATTCATCCATTTACGTAAACTAGGAAATATCGCGATTTTGAGTTTGATAGTTTTCATTAGGTTTTTGTTTAATCAAAATGCAGTACAGTATTAACAATGAGTGTTTTTACTCACGAACTGAGCTTTCCATGCGGACGTATTCATTATGCAGTGTATATTATACTGTCTACAGCACATTAGTGTACACTATAGAGAATGAAGTTAAATTGAAAAATAATCATAATATGGATATTTAAACACATTTTTGAAAATGGTGGCCGTTCATTTCTATACAGGCTTCAGTTCTTTTGTGCACATTATCGCACTAGACTATTGTACATAATTCCAATTACCAGGCTCGTACTTCGTATCAGTAACTCATGTTGAAATAATTCTGTACTTACTCTATAAAAGAGATCTTACGTACTGTAAATTTAATCTTCACTTCTGCCTGATCCGAAAAAAATAAAATTACTCAGACATGATGTCTACTGTCCGCCCAAGTGGTTACGTCGCAGCGTCGTAGAAAGGGAGGAAATAACGTGACAGTTAATTACTTAACGAAACCCTATTATTTAAGTTATTTTAAACAATTTCGTGGGTAGAATATTACTTAGTCGTCCAGCTACTAACAGAAATTAATGTTCTCAGAAAAGAGCTAAGACAGCCCAGCCACTAGCATTTACAGAGAGGCGAATAGAAGCAGGTGGGGGAAACAGGGATGCAACGTAGGCAAATGAAAAATGATGCAATATTGAAAGCTCTTTCATCACTGGAAAATGCAACATATTTTTGGAACGTACTGTTTACTATGATCGTAAGGCTACTATGACTGTATATGCGATCTTGGATCTGTGTGGAGGAAGGTTGAACTTCATTAGTAGAAGGGGTGGGATTGAAGTACATGCAAAAACTCAGGCACAATAAAAATTGAAGTAAAAATGAAATGATGTCCCTGTAGATATTGTGCACTCCCAAATAACTCAGATTCTGATGTAACTAATCAAGTTATTGTGTACGTTACATAATTAAATTCCTACATTTTATTTTATATGATACCTCGCTCCACAGGCGCACAAAGTTGACACATTTACAAAAGCATTCAGAGACATATATAATTAAAAAAAGTATTCATATCAGAAAAGAAATAAAAGATCACGGAAAAAAGAAAAGATATACAGTGCGTTCGTAGCTCGGCCGTTTCGCGACGGCCTTTGACTAGGTGAAGATTGGCGCGCCTGCCGCCACAGTAGCACTGCAGCCCCGGCGGAACGGTGCGGCCGAGAAACGAACGCACTGTATATAAATTATATAAAACCTACGTCATTCATCAACCTTATCTTTTAAACCAATGTATATATGTTTTATATATGTTTTTTTTAATTCTCATTATATAAATAATAATAATAATAATATTAATAATAGTAATAATAATAATAATAAAATTAATAATAGTAATAATAATAATAATATTAATAATAGTAATAATAATAATAATAATAATAATAATAATAATAATAATAATAATAATAATAATAATAATGTTTTATTTTCGCTGGCACAGTTAAGGCCATAAGGCCTTCTGTTCCACTCAACCAGCTTTAATCAGTACAATACATATATAAATTACAAATATTTACTTACTTACTTACAAATGGCTTTTAAGGAACCCGAAGGTTCATTGCCGCCCTCACATAAGCCCGCCAGCGGTCCCTATCCTGTGCAACATTAATCCAGTCTCTATCATCACACCCCACCTCCCTCAAATCCATTTTAATATTATCCTCCCATCTACGTCTCGGCCTCCCTAAAGGTCTTTTTCCCTCCGGTCTCCCAACTAACACTCTATATGCATTTCTGGATTCGCCCATACGTGCTACATGCCCTGCCCATCTCAAACGTCTGGATTTAATGTTCCTAATTATGTCAGGTGAAGAATACAATGCGTGCAGTTCTGTGTTGTGTAAATTTCTCCATTCTCCTGTAACTTCATCCCGCTTAGCCCCAAATATTTTCCTTAGCACCTTATTCTCAAACACCCTGAACCTATGTTCCTCTCTCAGAGTGAGAGTCCAAGTTTCACAACCATAAAGAACAACCGGTAATATAACTGTTTTATAAATTCTAACTTTCAGGTTTTTCGACAGCAGACTGGATGATAAGAGCTTCTCAACCGAATAATAACACGCATTTCCCATATTTATTCTGCGTTTAATTTCCTCCCGAGTGTCATTTATATTTGTTACTGTTGCTCCAAGATATTTGAATTTTTCCACCTCTTCGAAGGATAAATCTCCAATTTTTATATTTCCATTTCGTACAATATTCTACACTACAATTAAAAGGTTCTCCAGCAATATTTTTCAGTTTTAACTAGTAGACAACATACATACATACATACATACATACATACATACATACATACATACATACATGCATATATGGTGGAAGTAAAATAACCTTGCAGCTTGAAAAGGACGACAGGATACACTTAAATGAATAGAAAACCTATATTACCTTTTTGTGATTAAATGCATGTTTAATTAGAAAATTAAGCTGGTAGCTTCAGCAGTCTGGCAACATAGCCGCTGACACAATGGTCTTTCTTCTCGTAAGACGTCAACGAACTAAGGTCTGTCTTCCTAGGTCAGGCATTTCAAAGAAAACCATATATGGTATTTGCCATAGCTGAGGTTCGACTTTTCTACAGTGGCCAGATGATTGACAGCTCAGCTAAGAGTTCGGTTACTGAATATGATGCCAGGATAACAGAGAGGGTTTGGAATTGAACGGGTTACATCAGCTGCTTGTCTATGTGGACGACGTGAATATTCCAGGAGAAAATCCACAAACAATTAGGGAAAACAGGGAAATTTTACTTGAAGCAAGTAAAAAGATACAGGTTTGGAAGTAAATCCCGAAAAGGGAAAGTATATGATTATGTCTCGTGGCCATAATGTTGTACGAAATCGAAATATAGAAATTGTAAATTTATCCTTTGAAGAGGTGGAAAAATTCAAATATATTTGAGCAAAAGCAAGAAATATAAATGACACTCGGGAGTAAATTAAAGCTGAATAAATAACTTATAGGAAAGGACTGTTACTACTCGCTTAAGAAACTTTCGTCATTCAGTCCCCTGTCAAAAATACTTAAAGTTAGAATTTATAAAACCGGTTTATATTACCGGTTGTTCTGCACGGTTGTGAAACTTTGACTTTGAGAGAGGAATAGAGGTTAAAGGTGTTTGAGAATAACGTTCTTAGAAAAATATTTGTGGCTAAGAGAGATGAAGTTACACGAGAATGGAGAAAGTTACACAACGCAGAACTGGACGCATTGTATTTTTCACCTGACAATTACGAACATTAAATCCAGACGTTTGACATGGGCAGGGCTTGTAGAACGTATGGGAGAATCCAGAAATGCATACAGAGTGATACTTGAGAGGCCGGTGGGAAAAAGGTCCTTTGGGGATGCCGAGACGTAGAAGGGATTATAATATTAAAATGGGTCTGAGGAAGGTGGGATATGATTGTAGAGACTGGATTAATCTTGCTCAGGATAGGGATCGGTGTCGGGCTTATGTGAGGGCGGCAATGAACCTCCGGATTCCTTAAATTCACAATTAAGTGACTTATGGAAAATTTTTGTCCATACACAGACGGGCTGACGGACAGGCAGACAGACACACAGGCAGGCAAAAGACGTGACCAAATTCATTTCTTCTGTATCAAGGCTGCTCAAAACTTGCATTTTTGGGAAAATTTCAAATTCGTTTATTTCCAAGAATCCAATATGTTTACTTTGTACAACATATGAAGAAGAAACATAAAGCAAACCCATTTTACACTCTGTCCTTATGTGTGAATTGTAGGAAAGTAGAAATAAAATCAAGTGAGAAGTTAAATTGAATGTAGTGCTGGACTAGGTAATTGATGTAGACGACGAGCCATTTTCATGTCCTTCCTCACCTTCTAACCCAGAATAGAAGGATACGGTGTGGAACAGATTCCGGGAGTTGCAAGTTCGGGGTGTAGAGATGGCTGCATCATAACTTCAAGCCCTCGAGACATATGTTCGTTGTTCGTACTTTCAAGGAGCAAACTTTTACTTTGCACACATTTCATACTTGCCAAACAGTTCATCCACGCGAATCATTGTTAAATTGGTGGTGAGCGAAGGTAAGCTTGCTTCTAGGAGGAATGTTAAAGCAGGTTAAGGAAAAGTGAAGTAGACGCGTTTGCACTATGTTTACCCCGGTAATTCTCCCTTAGCTTCAACATTGAGAAGTCCACACCTGTGGAGTAACGGCTAGCGCGTCTGGCCGCGAAACCAGGTGGCCCGGGTTCGATTACCTGTTGGGGCAAGTTACCTGGTTGAGGTTTTTTCAGGGGTTTTCCCACAACCCAATATTTGCAAGTTTTATCTATTTATGTCCATAACAGGGCAAAGCCCCAATTACAATAGACAGTACAGATAAAAAAAATATGAGCAAATGCTGGGTAACTTTCGGTGCTGGATCCCGGACTCTTTTCACCAGCATTATCACCTTCTTCTCATTCAGACGCTAAATAACCTAGATGTTGATAAAGCATCGTAAAATAGCCTACTTAAAAACATTGAGAAGAATCCGGTAAACTTAAAGTTGCATAGCAATTTGTGTAAATGTATGTATCCATGTATATCATGTATATATGTATCTATCTATGCAACTATGTAAGTATCTATGCATCTATATGTCTATGTATGTATGTATGTATGTATGTATGTATTGTTCCATTTTTAAGGGACAATGAATATTTGCAAAAGTACTCGTACATGACTAATTCGTTTATATGACGTCATTATATTTTCGACCAATGAAGTGTAGATGAAATTTCGAATTCCAAGCTATTACAGTCATACATCGCGACAATTTTTGCAGCTCGATTTGTCACTATCAATTTATCGCATGGTCGTTCTTTTGTTCAATCAGTGTCGCCAAATGTTTCTCCGTAAATCGATGAGCATGAATGAATCCATTATAGCCTACTAAATAAAGTGAGAAATCTTGCTCCACATCTACATCTTTATCTTTTAATTCCATGTCCATTGTATCTAAAAAATGACACACCTTCATAACAAAGTTCATATTGTATAAATCAGGTTATTATTTTGTAATTACATTATACAATTTTTGTCGGCCTGCTTGGCACAGCTCCCTTACGGAGCTTATTTCCGAAGACATTCTGAACAAAAATGTCATATAAAGATTTGTCCTAATATCAGTATTTTCAGAATTACACTAATTTGAAGTTGTTTGTAAAATACCATCATACTTGTGTTTTAAGGGCAAAAGAATATTACAGATAAAGAATCAACTATTCAGGAGTATCATTTATTTAATTAACTAGCATTCTGAAGCTAAAAATGTGATATGAATTTCATAGTTGTTTCGTACATATATATATATATATATATATTTTTTTTTTATTTTTAACTACAAAATTACATTTTCTTACGCATTTATCATAACAATTGTTATAAATCACACCACTCTTGTAAATTCTTCAAAACTGTATATTAGGATTCACAATTAAACTGTAAATAAACAAGTTTCTACAGTCGCATGATTTGAACAACTTTTGTGATAAGTGCGTAAGAATGATGCCATTTTTAGTTAAAAATTTAAAAATAGAATTTGTGCAAAACAATGAAGAACACACTTTTAGCTTTAGCAACTTCGGGCATAGAAAGCCAGCGCTATGCCAACTGTGCCAACGGTAAATCCTCGTGAATCACCCTGTATATGTATTTGATTTTTCTGATCTATAACTTCCCTTAAAGGAGAATAATTTGCCTTTGTACTAGCTAATTACCTTGAAAATAATTCAACCCTTGAGTCAAAACGAAATCATTCTACCAAGTTAGCCACGAAAATCACCAGATCTCAATCCCATAGAAAATATCTGGTTCAGGAAAAGCGAAACTTGGAAAAAATTATTGTAAAATTTTTGACAAATTCACAGAAAAATGTAAGGATGTGAGAGTGTGCAGGCTGAAGAACATCACCCAAAAAAAGACATTACTTTAATATCATAATGTAGCACAAAAATTATAGTGACTAAGACGTGTCCAAATTTTAAATAAACTGAAGTAATTAACAAAGAAATACTTCGCGTTTATACCAGGTAACTTTTTTGCTGCTATGCCTAAGAAAATCACACATGGAGGCCAATATACGTAGAAAACCAGAACGTTGAAGAATGACGGTTAAGAAAAAGGCAACAGCCACGAAATCTGCACAGCTCGAACTCTACGTTTACATAGCCAACGTTTCATTATTCAATTCGAAACTCGAAGAAAAGGGACGCGAAGAAGTTGGTTCAATTTCATATTCGGGTCGGGCCTACATTCAATTTGCTTCACAAGAGGCCTACAGTCTCTGGGGAATCACATTTTCTTCTCTATTTCGCTACTGGAGCATTAAATTGAAGCGTTCCTCGTCTCGAGAAGCCGGCACCTAAGTGTTATCTCATCGCTCACATTACAGCTCACGGATCAAGCAAGTGAGTTACTGACGCGATTCAGCTACAGACGATGTTCAGCGTCGATGATGAAAGACCCAAGTAGAACACTAAGTACTCAAAAAAACCTACATCGAGGATGACACCTCAACCTTGCTAGATACACTCATTTTCTGAGAACATGGTGAAGTTACAGACGAAGAAGATGTTCAGGCTTCGCATTTTTGTAGCGCTCAATTTATCGAGAAATAGAGCCTTGTACGGAAAGAGTTCAAATGTCCGGCACTCACTGCGTAAGTGGCAGTACAGTAGGCATACGGTGAATGGAAAATATAATGCAGCATATCATGACAACATTGCAACTTAATTTTAATGGTTTGCACAATCGAAACATTTTGAACAAATATGTTTGCCACGACTTTGATTACAAATGAATTTCAAAATTAATAATCTGATATTCAGAGACTGGAAATTTGACAGAATGCCTTTTTAAATGTGTTAAATCTATCTTCATTTTGAAAATAAATAAATCTGTACGAAATATACCTTTGTGATTGAAACGCCACGGTTTTATGTTGCCCTTTTCTATCTTTCATCATCATCGTCCTTTCAGGTATTAGGCCTAGTGGCCTGTTACGGTCTCCGTCCATCTTTTCAGGGGGCGTCCCAAAGATCGTCTTCCATCTGGTATATAGCGGAGAATTTGTCTTGGGAGTCTGGAACGGTCCATCCTATTAACATGGTTAAGCCATTTTTGTCTATAGTGGTTGAGATGTTCATAAATAGGTGTAATTTTCAATTCTTTTGTAATTAGTTAATTCCTTTTGTGGTCAAGCAAGCTGTAGCCGGCAGTCCTCCTTAGAAATCTCATTTCCGCAGTTGTTAGGCGTTGAACATCTGAGTTTCGGACAGTCCGGGCCTCACTACCATACATGAGGACAGGTCTTGCTAGAACTTTATATGCTTTTAACCTGGTATGTTTTTGGGTTTTCGTGGTTGTGAAAACCTGGTTGATGGTTCTTAAGGCTCCATTAAAATGTTAAATATTTTCAGATATATCAGTGACAGGTAAATATGTCAAATTATAACCTAAATATTTAAATGAGTTTACATGTTCTAACGTATGGGTTCCAATGCAAATTTTACTCCTAACTGGCTGTTTACCTTGGAACACCATAATTTTTGTTTTGTTTGGGGAAATTTTCAAATTGAAATTTTGTTCTTTTATATTCAAGTGATGTATTGAGTATTGCTCGTTTTCATTTGTAGCAAAAAGAATCTGATCGTCTGCATATAATAATGTATCTAGAGTACAATTTCCGAAGAGCAGGATGTTTCCATGAATTGTTAGTCGCCAATGTCTGATGATGGAGTTGATGTATATATTGAATAAAAGTGGTGAGAGGGAGCATCCTTGACGAACTCCACAGTTTATTGGTCTCCATTCAGTATGTTCTGATCCAATAGTAATTTTTATAATATTGTGGTTATGTAATTCGTAAATTGTTCTTATAATTTGTTTGGAAGTGAATCATCGGCCAAAATTTGAAAGAGCTTATTTCTGTCAACACGGTCGAAAGCTTTTTCGTAATCAATAAAAGCCAAGTGAGTTTCTTTATTAAATTCCCTATGTTTTTCTGTCAAAATCTTCAAAGTAAAATATCCATCTGCGCAAGACCTGCCTTTTCGAAAACCGTTTTGTTCTCCACCAATGAGAGTTTTGTAGCGAGCTTCCAACTTAAGAGCTATTAGTCTTGAGAAAATTTTGTATCCACTATTTAGGAGAATGATTCCTGTGTAGTTTGTGCAGTCTTTGATGTTGCCTTTCTTGAAGATTGGGATGGTGATAGTTTTTTTCCATGATGTTGGTGGAGCCTCTCCTTTAAGTATTCCGTTCAAAAGATTAAGAAATGTTATTTTGAGAGATCTGTCAGCATATTTGAAAAGTTCTATAGGGAGTCCATCCTCACCTGGAGATTTGTTATTTTTACAAGCTTTAAGGGCTATATCCAATTCATCTTCAGATATATAGTAAGGATCATTGTTGTTTGATATTTGAGTTGGTACAGTATCGTCGGAGAGTGACCACAAATTTTGAAAATATCGCGGCCAAATCTCTTTATCTGTCTTTTATAATATTAATGCCTAATTTACAAAATAAATGCTTTTTTTTTTTTTGCTTTATTTGATTATTTATTTATTACTTATAAATTTATTATTAAAAATTGACTACAGGTATATTTTAATTTATTTCTATAACCCCTACAATGAAAGTGACTTGACCGAATGTATATCATTCTCTTTCAGTCAGTTTATATCCTCTTTGCAAAAATGAGTGCTGCCGTGCAAAAATGTACAAGAGTAAGGGTTTTAATTATCGCTTGTGTTTATTTGACAAGACAACAATGAGTGCGGGTCTAACGTTATAACCTTTTAACGGTTATTTTTCTTTCAGTTTTCATTGCGACGTTGTTGTAGCTAGCTAAATATTTCATATTGCAACATATCAGTACAACCAAACACAAAAATTCACTTTCCAAGGTTACTGGGAAGATTTCTTTGCGTCCAATAGTAATTGCAACATCGAGTCGAAAATCTCAATTTGCATTCGACTTATGTAAAGCTTTCCTTGCTGCCGAAATCCCTTGGTGGAAAGTGCAAGGTTGTGGGTCTAGTGCAAGGTTTTTGTGATTGCCTTTTATTGCGTATTTTGCTATATATGTATTTTTGCCTGCCTATTTTAGCTATTTATGATGCCTTTTTGGCTGCCTACTTTAATGATTAATATGCCTAAACTTCCGGTCTCTGCTGAAAATAAATATAAATAATAAATATGAGTAATAATAATAATAATAATAATAATAATAATAATAATAATAATAATAAATGAATTTGGTATTCCCAAGAAACTAGTTCGATTAATTAAAATCTCTCTTAGTGAAACTTACAGCAGAGTCCGTATAGGCCATTTTCTATCTGATGCTTTTCCAATTCACTGCGGGCTAAAGCAGGGAGATGCACTATCACCTTTAATTTTTAACATCGCTCTAGAATATGCCATTAGGAAAGTTCAGGATAACACAGAGGGTTTGGAATTGAACGGGTTAAATCAGCTTCTTGTCTATGCGGATGACGTGAATATGTTAGGAGAAAATCCACAAACGATTAGGGAAAACGCGGAAATTCTAGTTGAAGCAAGGAAAGCAATAGGGTTGGAAGTAAATCCCGAAAAGACTAAGTATATGATTATGTCTCGTGACCAGAATATTGTACGAAATGGAACTATAAAAGTCGGAGATTTATCCTTCGAAGAGGTGGAACAATTCAAATATCTTGGTGCAACAGTAACAAATATAAATGACCCTTGGGAGGAAATTAATCGCAGAATAAATATGGGAAATGCCTGTTATTATTCGGTTGAGAAGCTTTTGTCATCTAGTCTTCTGCCAAAAAATCTGAAAGTTAGAATTTATAAAACAGTTATATTACCGGTTGTTCTGTATGGTTGTGAAACTTGGACTCTCACTTTGAGAGAGGAACAGAGATTAAGGATGGTTTGAGAATAAGGTTGTTAGGAAAATATTTGGGGCTAAGAGGGATGAAGTTACAGGAGAATGGAGAAAGTTACACAACGCAGAGCTGCACGCATTGTATACTTCACCTGACATAAGTAGGAACATAAAATCAAGACGTTTGAGATGGGTAGGGCGTGTAGCACGTATGGGCGAATCCAGAAATGCATATAGAATGTTAGTTGGGATGCCGGAGGGAAAAAGACCTTTGGGGAGGCCGAGACGTAGATGGGAAGATAATATTAAAATTGATTTGAGGGAGGTGGGATATGATGGTAGAGACTGGATTAATCTTGCTCAGGATAGGGACCAATGGCGGGCTTATGTGAGGGCGGCAATGAACCTCCGGGTTCCTTAGAAGCCAGTAAGTAAGCAAGCAATAATTAGACAGCGCAAAAAATTCATTCGGATGTGAAGGTAACTACAACGCGACTAATCTATATCATCAGAGGGTTGCTGTTCACATAAGCACAGAAGGTACACTAGAGGCGCATGCAGGTATTGGCCGGGGGAAATGTAAATTGACACACGGAATAACCACTGAATATTTGTTGTACGTTGATATAACTATTGTAATGGCATATTTTGTGTACTTTTCTATAAATCCTTTGAAGTGAGGACTGTTCAACTTATCATCATTCGACACAAATCCTGGCAAAAGTCATAATTCATACAGGGTGCGTCAGAAAGAACGGATGGATTTCACATGGCAAGAAAATTGTAAAGATTCATCAAATAAAAAATTTATTGTTATCAACATATTCACCAATACATGCAGTTTATTTATGGATAACAACAAGATCCATATGATGTCCTTGGCTTTCAATACAGGCATCGAGGCGTTTTCTGATGTTCGCCATCACTTTCACAGTCATAGCTGGTGCAATTGCCACGATTTCTTCATGAATCGCTGTCTTCAGTTCGTCCAGTGTATGTGATCGATGTTTACAAACTTACGCCTTCAAATGTTCCCAAAGAAAGAAGTCGCAGGGCGCGAGATCTTACCGTAGCCTCGGACAATCTCAGTGCAATAGAATTTCGTCCAGGTGATTTCTTCTTTAATGTTGAACCTGTGATACGAAATGAAGCCACCCACCGCAAAATTGTATTCCGAGTTGGAATCCTAGCGTCACATCCGATGTCGAAATGAGTCCTGAGTGGCGATCACAGACTCTTCATTTTTCAAAAATGTCTCTACGATGAAAGCACGTTGTACACCAGACCAACACCATATTCTCAACTGAAACTGCATTCTATGGCTGAACCAACAGTCGTGGTCCCCCTCACTATATCTCTTTCCTCGTTGCGTATCGATAGTTTGAAATCCATCCGTTCTTTCTGACGCACCCTTTATTTGAGCGGGAATTTGAACTTGAAAACTTATTTTCTTCTAACATACGAGAAATAGTTTTCATGTGTTTCTATGTATTACAGTGATGTTCTATCGATTGTTTTGTTATCTTTTTTAATGCACACATACATAACCGACACTTAATTGTTTCACCAGTGTCACTACTAAAAATTTGGACACCACATTCTTCTATTAAAGAATACATACACCATATGTTTTTAACATCTGTCTTCGGCATTATGATCACTTCACTGAACGCCAATAAAGAATATGTTTACGTATCTAAATATTCTCTGTTCACGTACGGAAGAGAACGCAGAGTGGCAGTTGTTTTCGGTGTTCGCGTTGTGCTCTCTGCGGACGGTACCCTGTTGTACCTATTTGGAATGCCTAAAAACCTCATGCCATAGTCTATACGTACAATAATTGTAAACAGTAAATCTAACTTTTATTTCATTTTTTTCCGCTGCCTAATAATAATAACAGTACACATTTGTTTGGCACTCCCGATGAATAAAAAACTTGTGGCCGGGAGTGGAGCATTACATTGAATAATTTACTTACTTACAAATGTCTTTCAAGGAACCCGCAGGTTCATTGCCGCTCTCACATAAGCCCGCCATCGGTGCCTATCCTGTGCAAGATAAATCCAGTCTCTATCATATCCCACCTCCCTCAAATCCATTTTAATATTATCCTCCCATCTACGTCTCGGCCTCCCCAAAAGACTTCTTCCCTCCGGTCCCCCAACTAACACTCTATATGTAGTTATAGATTCGCCCATACGTGCTACATGCCCTGCCCATCTCAAACGTCTTCCCTGTACGAGCCGAAATGTCACGGTATGAGAAACCTGCTTCCCGGATACCATCCATTCTTTCCCGTTCGAACTCACGTGCTGATATTGCGCCCTTCCACATCGACGAGGCATACCTGCACTAGCTTACACGTTTCCACTTCGTTTGGAAGCTCTGCACTGACTGAGCAAGGCATAACACTGACCTTGCTTGTGACACACGAGACGTCACTCTTGGACCTTAGTTTACGCTATCTCTCTGGAAGCGTAAACAATTATTGGTGGTACACTTCTACACATCTTCCGAGTTTTTGAGTCCTTTGGGTCATTCTTTCTGGGTGTTGCATTTTTCACAAAGAGTAGTGTATGTAGCTAATAGTCGCGACGCTGTTATTCCCGGCGTGACTACTCCTCTTTGCTTACGTCTTAGGAATTCAAGGCTCTATAAAGTCTAGGTAGGTAGTATCGTTCGCCATTTTTGTTCTTTCGTTGCCGAGCTACCAGACGAGGGATCTATTTGCCACACCGTTAAACATTATCATGTCGTAGCTCCTATGATAATAAATCAAACACACTGTAATTCAGCAAATAATTGAGCGGCAAATAACGTCCTCGTGTGCTTTCTGCGAATGCCAACGAAAGAGTCAAAATGGCGGGCGATTATATATTAAGTATTTATGCAGCCTTAGGAAATGCTTAACATCTTCTTCAGCGAATCACAAGACGCACACGTTTAAATGTAGCCGACCTGCAACGTGATTGGCTGCCGGAAATTAGAGCGACGGGACGATAGTCGATGATGTATGCAATGGAGGGGGAAAGGAACTGGCCACAGTACCCCATTATCTCCTGGCCTCTTTGCCTCATAAGTGGTGCCTTTGTGGTATCACTTCTGAGGTTCAGACCTGTATTTCGGACAGTTGACTAAACAGCAACTCACTGAATTTCGACTTATTTTCACTTTATTTCAAGAAATAAATCTAATCTTTCCACAATTGTAACAAATTCCACAACTTTTTACTGGAAGGAGTGGAAGGAAAAAACTGATTGACAAGTTTTTGCCAACTGCCAATGTTATGACGTAAATTGCAGTGGCGGTCCCTGATCAATTTCCCGCAAATTTCAAACTCATGAGAATTTTAGAAACTGGCAATTTTTCCTCAATAAACGAAAGAAAAAATCTGGATTATAATGTGTGAAGGAGCTGCCACAATTTTTTTTAAATAAAAAGTGACAATAGCCACTAGAAACATTCCAGATATATCCAACTCCATCCCAAAATTCATTTATCTAAGTAAACTCATTCTGTAATAATTATTTTTTTTCCTAAAAAACATAATTCTTCCGTAGATTTTCATTACAGAAAAATTATAATATAATCCACAGTTTGAAAGATAAAGTAATTGGGTTTAAAGTAAAAACTTCATTTTTCACAAGCATTTGTTTCCTGTATAAAGAGTATAAATCAGGAGTGAAATAAAACTTTTGAAGGGATGTATTTAAACTTCTGGTAGAAATTGTATTCTCTCTGTTAAGGATTTATTACATTTTAAAATCGATTTCTTTCCAAAATTAGTAGGATAAACATTTGGAGCAATTGATAGCTTGAACATGATTGATTTTGATATAAATATTAAAAAGTTACGTAGTATGTTATATCTTCAGTAGTAGCACTTACCATGGTTAGTGTCACAGAGCTGAGAGAATATCTTTCACAGAGGTAAATTAGCAACGTAGGAATGTAGTAGGTAGTCACTGTGTAGTGATATTTGTGTTATGAAATTCCATATAATCACCACGAGAAGATAGTGAAAAAATTGCGGGAATGAATGAAAGAAGAAAGTTAAGTGTTCGCGAAAACTATCTCCAAGCGGTCTTGAAACTTCAAGGAAGGATGTCGTCCATCCTGGCTTATGGTCCAATCTGACTCTGTAACACAATTTTGTAAGGGTTAAGGGCCATCCTTGTGAATATTCAGCAGGCATTAATGCGAATACGGGGCGTTGCCACTCCAAGGTGAATTCGACCGACTCCTGTGCGAGCTAGAAGTCCTCTGGTTCGATTTTTGTGTGACTGGGCACGCACAGATGTCTTGACACGATTTTGAGGCAGTCTCAGACAGTTAAATATCAGGATCCTCGCAATTGATTTCAATTGGTTGCAAATATATAAAAGTGTGTAATGTCTGCATATGGAAAAGATGAAGAGTTCAGAACCATAGTGGGCCAAGCGCCATTTACTACAACCGTAGAAAACTAGGGTTAAAATGAATTTGTTACCATAATTCAACGGAAACACATAGCAAGTAATCCACACCTGTGGAGTAACGGTCAGCGCGTCTGGCCGCGAAACCAGATGGCCCGGGTTCGAATCACGGTCGGAGCAAGTTACCTGGTTTAGGTTTTTTCCGGGGTTTTCTCTCAACCAAATATGAGCTAATGCTGGGTAACTTTCGGTGCTGGACCGCGGACTCATTTCACCGACATTATCACCTTCATTTCATTCAGACGGTAAATAACCTGAGATGTTGATACAGCGTCGTAAAATAAAGAATATAGCAAGTAATATAAAGTATACATATTGAAACTAAATGATAGGTCATTCTTCATTAAACTATGATATTCACTTAACTTTAACCCTTGCTATCTCCGATTTTTAATAAATGGCGCTTGGCCCACTATAGTTCTGAACCCTTCAATTGTGGCGAAATTCTGTTCGAGATTGTCTGAGACAATCCTGGACAGACTGGAACAGTCTTGTCCTGTATCGGACGGTCCTAGACGAAATATTTCATGTTCGATGGAGTATGCTGCAGGCTTTAGCAAATCTCAGACGAAAAACTCAAATAAGTTTTATAAACAACGTATTACTCTTGCTATTGTGCATGGTAACTTTTCTTGGACAACAAGTCGAACGGTTCTTTGCTTCTTGACAGAGAATCCGGCGTGCTTTGTTTGTCCAAAAGATTTCTTTTTCACCTCCCTGTTGGACGGCCTTAATTTTTGCTTCTAAAATAAACCGACTGCACTGTCCTGATTTATGAGCTCGAAATACTAATCCAGCGTTCTCATGTGTCAGCGGCGTGGCGCTCTACATCTCTTATCTTTTTATGAGACCGGGAAATAAAAATCATATCTCAAACAGAAGTTCGCATGTTTTGTTCTAAAGAGTTGGATAGCGATGCTCAATCGCGTGCTCGAGAGACTCCAAGACATAGACTACTAAATCAAAGACACTCCATTTTCATTGACATATACCTATGCGAAATGCGCCTCTCCCAAACTTTGTTGTCAATTACAGGAATTTTAGATTTTAGTACTTAGAAATATATGCTGAAATGTAAGTTTCGAAAAATAGATTTTTTTCTTCTCAAATTATAGAACGAAGGTAGGTACTTAAAGAACCCAGACATTAACATATGACGTCATTACTAACAGTTACAAGTGTATTCTAGTACTTATTTATTTATTTAACCTGTTAGATATAAGGCCGTCAGGGCTTCTCTGCCCCTCTACCAGGAGATTCCAACTATAATATGAAGAATAAAATTACAATTAGTACTAAATTTGCAATCACAATTACAAATAAAATTACAATTAGTATTAAATTTACAATTACAATTACAATAAAACCAAAGTACGAAAAGATTACCTGACTAATGAAAGCTAGATAATTTATCAACAGTAATCTTACTAGAGGTTTTGATTTATCTACAGAAAATCAAAACTCAAGCGGGATTTATTTGACTATTACACGATTAGAAGAAAGTATATAAAGATTAGAAATAACGAAGTACTCCAATGCAATAAAATATTAACTGACTTACGAAAATACAACTGTCCTCAAATGTATTATTATACCGTCTCAACATTACAAATATTACGCTAGATACATGCTAGATGGCAGTGGTGTGTTATGATTAAGTGATGTTATCAGGTGTGCCAACTATGGAATCTTCATTGAACTCTGTAGACGGTTGTTAGTCAAGAAGGCTTTGTTGATTCAATTTCATTTTTATTAAAACAGTTGCATTCCACTTCAATTATCCGGATCCCAATAATCAACGTCACTTTATAGATGATTTTCAATAAATCTTACTATTAAACAATCTCTGATACGAGACTATCTATATCATCATATAGCAGACAAGAGTTAGAAAAGTTTTAATTATGGATGATGAAATAAATAAGAAAAGTTTTAATTAACGATGATGACATAAAAAACATGAATCATTTTAAAGTAAACAATTATTGAAAGTACAATTTTCAAATTTGAATGTTTCAGTTGTTGGTGTTAGTGTTTTATATTAGACGTGTGCTTAAAAGAATTGGAACTCGTTGACCTACATGGTTTATTCCTCAACTTATTCAGGTATTCCGAATGGTGCTCTTCATTTATTTGTAAATAAAATTTCAGGGAAGATGCATAGGTATGACCAGTGATCTTTATTAATTCTTGTTCTTGAATGCCAATGTGAGTCATATTGGAAAGTGCTGTGCATCGACTGGAGTGGTTTGTAATTTTTTGTTTCATTTTTGACGTCCAGACCAGTGCAGTTTGAAATGTTGGCAAACAAAGAAACAAATGCTAGGGACGCGATTAAATTAAACGAATGCTAGAGACACGATAAAATTAAACAAATTCTAGGGACCCGATAAAAATGTGCGATAAGCAGCCATCATTTGTTGGAAGACGTTCTTTCGTACCGTTTTATTGGTCAAAAGTAGTATGACGTAGTAAAAGTGTAATAGCCAAAGAAAAACAAAGAATATTTTATGTTTACTGAATTACAAATTAAACCTAGAATAACAAAATTGTATAGTGATGAAATTACTGGATACTGAAATATTTTGTGATAGATTAAGGAAACTATTTAGGCTACAAGAAATCTATTACAGACCAAGTGCCTTGTAAGATTGTGTTTGAATTCAATTTTATTTCGACAGTTCCTGATGCTAGCAGGTAGCGAATTCCAGAGTATTGGCAGGGCTATTGTGAAAGAGGATGAGTATGAGGAGGTGCGATGGGATGGTATTGTTAGTATTGTTTCATGACGAGAGCGTGTGTTCAGATTATGGTGGGAAGAAAGGTGAGTGAAGTGAGACGACAGGTACAAAGGAGTTCAAGATTTCGAAGAGAAAGAGAAGTGAATGTAAATTTCTTTTCTTATCTATTTTAAGCCAACCTATTGGTTCCAGGGATGGGGTAATATGATCATATTTATGAACATTGCTTACAAAACGTACACACAAATTATGAGCACGTTGAAGTTTCGTTTTGTTGTCGCTGGAGAGGTCAGTCAGCAAAATGTCAGCATAGTCAAAATAGGGAAATACGAGTATCTGCAAAGGAACTTTTTTAAACTAGAGGGGAGATGAACATTTATACTTTTTACCACATGGTTAATAGAATATAATTTTCTGCAGGTTTCAGTGTCGTATTGTCCTGAAATTTTGGTGACACATAAATTAGGATCTGTTGATTCATTTTCTGCGCCAAATTAAGAAATGATTGTTTTTAACGGAAGTGGTCGAACATTCTTCTGTGTCCCCCTTAAACTCTCCTGCCGCCAAGGGTTTTATATACCTTATTATTAGGAAGCGATGTAATGTAATTATTACCATCAAAATCATATACCAACACTTCTTAAGTATTTAAAATATTAAATAGTTTATGTGCTAATCAGAGTGGACCTAGAGGGAAAGTAAAAACTAAAAATAAAACTTCTAATTTAAAAAATGTAGATTGAAGAAAAAATCCTGAATTTCGTATTATCAGTAACACTATGAGATAACATGTACAGTACAGTTACGCTTGAAATGTGTTGAGGACCTTGACAAAATTATGAATAAAAACTTCCGTTGCTTCTCAAGAAGAACTTAGTGCAGTCGCTCTTGATGCCTCATTTTGATTACTGTGACAGTCTCTACACTGACCTTAACATGAGACTGACAGACAGACTACAGCGTAAATCTAGTCTTTCAGGTGAAGCTCCCTGTAAAGCAGATTTGAATAATTTCAAGGGAAAAATTGTTCCAGGGCCGGGTATCGATCCCGGGACCTCTGGTTGAACGTACCAGCGCTCCAGCACTGAGCTACCCGGGAACTCCACCCGACACTCAACTTTTCCCTTTATATCCACACAACTCGCGTGGGCTGACGAAACGCCAGAGACCCACAACGAGTGCTCACAATCTCTGTGTGACTTGGAGACAGAGATTGTGTGCACTCGTTGTGGGTCTCTGGCGTTTCGTCAGCCCACGCGAGTTGTGTGGATATAAAGGGAAAAGTTGAGACGGTGTCGGTTGGAGTTCCCGGGTAGCTCAGTGGTGGAGCGCTGGTACGTTCAACCAGAGGTCCCGGGATCGATACCCGGCCCCGGAACAATTTTTCCCTTGAAATTATTCAGACTACAGCGTGTTCATAATGCATGTGTTCGATTTATTTGCAACGTCCGTAGATCTGACCGTATCACACCTTCACTAAATATGCTGTCCTGGGTCCGTCTCAAAGAGCGAAGAACTATTCGCTCTCTCACTTTACTCTTTAATATCCTTCAAACCTCTAACCTTAGCTACTTAGCTTCTCGTTTTCAACATTTGTCCTCATATCACGAAATAGATACTCGCTCACAACACCAAATCACACTCTCCATTCCTAAACACAGAACATCCTTCTACTCTTCATCTTTCACGGTCTCTGCAGCTCATCTCTGGAACTCTCTACACGACATGTCTGAGACTGTCGGACATTGTCTAGTTTCAAATAATTATTAAATTAAAATTGCACTTTTTCAATTCAGATTCCTTTCAGTTATAAGCCCTTTTCTCTGTGATAGCTTTGTAAAAATATAGGCTATATATTTTCTTTCCTTCCTCTCCCCTTTTTGTTCTCTTTATCAGCCGATTAATTTATTATCATAGCCTTTTTATTGTGAAATTTATTTAATTTTCGTATTTCTTTTCTTTTTTTATTATTTTATTATATCCCATTTTGTTATATTCTTCCTTAAGTTTTCCATATTAATTATTTGTACTAAATGAGTTTTTTTTTACTATATTCCAATGTATTTTACTTCCTTTTTTTTTATTATGGTATTATTTTCATGTTGTTTAGTGTCGATTTTATTATGCTATTATTATTATTATTTTTTTTTTTTCTAATATGTTAGTATTGCTCTTTAACTTTTTGTTAAATTTTCACTGCTTGTATACTTTGTGATCTGGTAGAGTGTAGGAGTAGGCCCTATGGCCTTATCTCTGCCAGTATAAATAAAGTTATTATTATTATTATTATTATTATTATTATTATTATTATTATTATTATTATTATTATTGCTAACATGTATGAAGAGGATCATGAGCTGTACAATCTGTGTTTAGATACTAATGATATCAACAATTTTAAAGAAAAATATTTTTCTCTCTTTTCCCCCTCAAACCTGGCTTGGTATAATTAAGTAAGGTTACCAACGACAACTACAAGCTATAAACGTTAAAGAATTATAATACAAATTTAAAATCATTATTTTAGTTCATTGTTGAAATTAAAATATTTGAATACCGTTTATACAACAATAAAAATAAAAAAAACAACTCCAATAATTTATGCCACATAATAATTACTTCCACAATAACAAAAACACACGAAAATGAAATCAATTGGAACAAAAGGTTTTGTTAAATTAAATAACGATATGAAAAATGATATAAATAGCACAAATTCAAATAATTTGAAACTAAGCAACTCAAAAATTAAGAAAATTAAACTACAAGTTGAAATTTACATCATAGAATTTTCGTGACATCAAGGGGGTTACAAGATTACCCCACATAAATGATGCGAACAAATTCTTAAAGTGGGCGATTTGTATAAACGCTAATAAAATCTATAAGTTCCAACGGATTTTGTTAATTCTTTCAGAATGTGTTAAATACGTGTGTTTACACCAATATCTATCATAGGTTTCGATTTCCGACGCAAAGAAAAGATTTGTAAACATTCAGTTTTGCGAAATTTTTAGGGATGAAAACGTCTATAAAAATTACAAATTAAAATATATTCTTGTAATTCCTTAAAAAAGTTATTCTTATTTCAAAATATTAATAGAATTGTAACGGAAAAGTACACGGAATTTAAAAATATATATATGAAAAAAATGGAAATAATATTGAAAAATCATCTGTGGGGTAGTTATATTACCCCCTTTGGTAGCAGGAGGGTTAAACAATTTTATACATATGAAATAACGAACTATCCTACACTCCTATAATGAAGTAGGCAAATGGCACTGTCAGAAACGAATGTTGTTGGAGGTGACTTGAACCGTTTCATTTTCATACTGTGTACACAAGGGTCGTGTGGCCACGAATTTTAAGCACCGATGTATGAAGAGTCACAAAGGATAAGCACACATTCACTACGGTCTCATGTCTCAGTTTAAGAGTGGGCAAGGGAGAGGAATTTTTTTTTTTCTAAAAATTTACAAAATGACTCTTGGGGTTTTCACAACTTCCCAACTAATATGTACCGAGGGGGTGCTTTACTTGCAAAAATGTGGACACAGCGAGAAAACAAATTAATTTTCTTCTACATTTCACGACTGGGAATGCAGTCGCAAGGTCTCATCTGGGGCATCAACGAACAATCGTGAAAAACTTTCCTAACTGCTCGCATCTTAGATTTCTTGCCGCGGGAATTACGCAGGGTTCGTAATGGTAAAGAGGCAGTAGTTGTGTACCCCAGCATCAAATCGAGCTTCGAGAGGAGTCTGTGTTTGAACTTCAAAGCTAAACCACTTCCATTGGATTGTAGGCTTCCCATCCCTACAAAATACAATGTATTGGTCTGCTGTTAAAATATAGGCCTAATACTTGGAAACCCTAATCGAAATGCACATTTTAAAAATATTTCCAATAACTATTAAGTGGAAGTAATGAATGTTTGGAAGCACGCTGTGTTTACATCCGTTTGGGGCAAAAAAATTTTCTACACTACTAAATGCAGCTGTACGTAGTCTAATGAAAACCCGATTATGATCAATGTTGGAAGAACGTATTTCCGAAAGATTAACAAAAATATTCATTTACTTCATCTCCCTTCGATAATGTGAATAATTATTTGACACAATGGTTTGCGTAGTGACGATAATAATGTTAATATTTCAATGCTATCCTTACGCAAACAGGTTATAGGACTACAACTGGCAAAACTCCGTTGTAGGAGGTTACTGAACCTTAACGCTGTGTTGGACGCGGAACCTGGAGTTTCCCTCCGTTAATCTGAACCATTGTCGCTACGGATTAACAAGTCATCTGACGCATCACTGCTATCAGTACGCGTTACTATTGGCTGACAATTAGGAAGGAGGAGGTGAATAGTATATGAAGGGTACAGAGGAAGAACGAACAGAGTCACAATTTTCTTAAGGGTGATATCATCTAATTCAGTATATTACTGCAAAATATATTCCTGTTCCTAATGAAAAAGTAGGAAAGGATGATTGTATCCGTAGTGATAATTTTCCTGTATCAGCTTTGATAAGAAAAACACATAAATGTTGCAGTAATATACTGACTTAGATGATGTCGTCACCCTTATGAGAATTGTGACTCCGTTCTTTCTCTGTACCCTTCATATTTTATCACTCTTTTAAGATTGACGCATGCACAGACCAACGGATTTTTGTAAGTTGTTTCCCTATAGTTCCGGCCTCCTGTTGGCTATAGACACAGAAACAATCACCGCTCACTACTTTCATTATTAACCTCCATCATGTATTTTCGAACTTCTTTCTTGGAAAATATTCTAGTAATTTTTTATTTTATACTCATTAGATAATCCTCTCAAGAATGCAATGTAATTGTTTATTTATTTATTTATTTATTGTGGAGTAATTAAGGCCATCAGGCCTTCTCTTCCACAACACCAGGAATACAAATATAATAATAGAAATAAACAGAAAAAATACACTATATACAAAGTAAAGCTATACAAGAAATAAAGAGAGAGAGAAAAAAAACACTATAAACAAAGTAAAACCACACAAAAATATACACAGGTTGCAGTCACACAAACTTTAAACGAGTGATACAGTATCATAATTAATTCTATACTAACTAATTAACTAACTTAAACAAGAAACTTGCCATTTTAATCTATATTAAAAAAACAAAAAGGAAAAAAAAAAGAAATCAATACTTCTAGCAATACCTAAAAAACATTAACTAAGACAAAATTTTCCAATTTTATTTTGAATTGTGATGAAGTCCGGCAGTCCCTGAAATCATTAGGTAACGAATTCCAGAGGCGTGGTATTTCTACAGTATAGGAAGATGAGTATAAAGACGTTCTATGATGAGGGATAGAAAGAAGTACTTGATGTCGGTTTCGAAGAGTTGTAAGAAATTGAAAGCGCGATAACAGATAATTTGGAGTAAAAGTATGCATGATTCTAAACAGAAGAGACAGTGAATATATTGTTCTTCGTTCCTTCAGACGCACCCATGAAAGTAAGTGGAGGGAAGGTGTTATATGATCAAATTTACGAGTATTGCAGATGAATCGTATGCACACATTATGAACACGTTGTAGTCTCTCAGCTAAGAGTGAACTTACATTAGTTAGTAAGGAATCGCAATAATCAAAATGGGGCATTACAAGCGTCTGAATAAGATTCTTTTTTAGACTAAGTGGTAGAAATTCTTTCATATGGAACAAGGAGTGAAGTTGAGAAAATATTATTTTGCAAATGTGTGTTACTTGAGTGTTCCAATTTTGATCGCCATCCATAAAAATGCCAAGATTTTTAACTGTTTCACTGTATTTAACAATAATCCCATTCAATATTATATGTGGTATAGTACTACTATCAAGAGTGCTTCGTAGACGATTATGTCCCATTACGATTGGTTGCGATTTCTCTGGATTTAACCTTAATCCAAATTTGTGTGCCGACAGTTAAATCGAATTCATGTTTTTGTTTATTTTATTTACCGCGTCACTAGTCTCGTCGTGTTGTATGTAGACTACCAATATCCACATTTTTATTTGCATTAAATGTGGTTCGAAGCTTGGAATAGATACTCCGTAAAATAGAAGGCTTAGGCCTATATGTGGAACCCCAGTTCACATATCGTCCAACTTTCGGCGTTGGACCTCTGACTCATTTCACAATCATTAATTCACATATCATCATCATTCATGCCATAGCCCGGGTTAACTGGTCCGTCCACCGTGCAAGAGATTAAAAATCAACGAGTTATTTATAAGTTTAAAAAATGATTTTTTTCTCGTGGAAAATGTGATTATTTCTCTTGAGTGTACCATTAAGAGGAAAATAAATAAACCTATAGCCTATATATGTGGCATGAAGAAAATTAAAAAAAAAGTACGATGAAAGAGTAGTGGAAAGGAGAAAAATTCTCTCCGGCACCGGAATTTGAATCCGGGTTTCCAGCTTTACGTGCTGATGCTTTATCCACTAAGACACACCGGATTCCCATCCCGGTGTCGGATCGAATCGTCTCAGTTTAAGTTCCACCGCTTGGGTTCTCTCTAATGGCCTGCCCTCTGCACTACGTCATAGATGTCTATGACATTGTCCTACGTTCATAGATGGGATGGGATGGAATAGAATGGAATGGGAATCCGGTGTGGCTTAGTGGATAAAGCATGAGCACGTAGAGGTGAAAACCCGGGTTCAAGTCCCGGTGTCGGAGAGAATTTTTCTCCATTCCACTACTCCTTCATCGTACGAAGATGCAGAATATTTGCATGGAAACATCATATGTACTTCGGTACATTAAATAATATAATCATCCTCACCAGAGACATCATCACAAAACAAAACTACTTCACATAGAATAACAAATATTACACTCAAACCGAAGGCCTACCCATGGGATCACACATTTCCAGCATAATAGCAGCAATATTCTTACACCACATAGAACAGACATACATACTAAACAAAGACAACAACAAACACGCAGACATCATATATTGGCACAGATACGTAGATGACATACAAATACTATAAAAAAGGAAACAAAAGACAGATCCAAAACCTATATCAACACATAAACTAAATACACCCAAAGCTACACTACACATTAGAAATTGAAAACAAAAAATCCATAAATTTTCTAGACATCACAATAACAAAAGTAGACAACAAACACACATTCAAAGTACACAGAAAACCAACAACAACAACACACATACACAACACATCCAAACACCCAACACAACACAAACAAGCTGCATTCCGAACAATGGTACACAGACTACTCAACATACCAATGAACCAACAGGATTACAACGAAGAACTAAACACAATCAAATACATAGCACAAGAAAACGGATACAACCCTAACATAATAGACAACATAATACGTAAGACAAAACATAATCACAAAAAACATAAGAATACAACACAAACACAAGAACACAAAAAATACATCACACTAACATAAGAAAACAAAAACACACACAAAATTGCAACCTCATTCAAGAAATTAAATTACATCACATACAGAACAAATAACACTTTACAAAAACATCTAAAAACACAACACAAACAAATACAACCACACAGGCGTATACAAACTCAAATGTAACACGTGCAACAACTTCTACATAGGACAGACAGACAGATCATTTCAAATACGTTACAAAGAACACATCACAACCATAACAAAATTACAGAACACCTCCACATATGCAGAACACATCACAAATGCTAACCACACCCACAGAGACATCAACACAGACATGGAAATACTACACATCCAACCAAAAAGCCAGAAACTAAACACACTAGAACTATATGAAATATACAGACACACAAAAACACACCCCAAACGAAATTCTCAACACACACCTCAATTTCAGAATACACACACACTTTGACTCTACATTACACCACACGAACACACTCTGACAGGAAACAAATCAAGAGGCGCCAAGACCAACAACGAACAGTTCTGAGGATGAGTCATAAAAGTTCGAAGCATGTAAACCAGGTACGATAGAATTTATCACAAGAAAGTCATATAATATATATTCCGAAGTGATAAAGTATTAAAAGTTGTGTAATCAAGATGTACAAAAAAATGTGCTTATTATTTTGACAAATAATATTTTTCCCTAGCATATGGGATTATTTAAAAGAAATGAATGCGTAGTTCTCTTCCTAGCATTGCAGTGGTGTTGTATAAAAATATTCAGACTGAATGAAATTTATATGACGGGTAGAATTTGAAAGTTTGCCCCCATTTTTAGATTAATAACTGTAGGGATAAGTGTATTACGAAATTAAAATTTTTGTTCTCTTTTAGATTGCTAAGATACATATCATGTGTAACAAAATCGAAGGCTATATCTAATATTTTCATCATCATCCTTCATCATCTGTAGACCTGTTTCGGCCCCATCTAGCAGTCTTCTAAAAGGTCTTCCTGGTCGACGATGTCCTCTAGGTTTATACTGCATCATAAATTTTGGGATTCTTGAATTTTCCATTCTTCTTACATGATCTAGCCAATTTAATTTGTTTCTGTTGATTTTTTCTTCTACTGACTCTACTTCTAATTGTTCTAAAATCTCTTCATTCCTTTTTCGGTCTAAAAGAGTATATCCTGCTGTCATCCTGAAAAATTTCATTTCCGTTGCTTTGATTCTCTTCATGTCTTTTTTCTTTAATGTCCAAATCTCGCTTCCGTATAAAAGGGAGGGTAATGCTTGTGTATTATGTATTTTTATTCTTGTAGATTTTAGTACTAATTTAGCTTTTAATGTATTGTTTATTATTCCTAGAATTTGTGTAAATTTGGTAATTTCCTTCTTCACATCTTTTTCATATTGATAAGATATTTCACAACCCAGATACCTGAAATTTTGTACTTGTTCGAGGGATTGGTGTATTATCTTACTTCTGACTGGGTCTTGTCCTAAAAATGCCATTACTTTTGATTTTTGTGCTGAAATTGCCATCCAAAATTTTTTAATATTTTATTTAATGCATATAGTCCTCTCTGTAAATTATCCTCTGAATTGGAAATTATGACTTAATCATCGGCATAGAGCAGTGATGTCAAAGCAAGCGCATTTTTCTGAACTTGACGTTGTGCGCGGGCAGCAAGCGCTAAGTATGGAAAGAGGAAGGGTTGTGTATATGAATAAGCAACCTGTTGGATTAAGAAAACAGTGGTGCACAAACTTCAAACGGAACGTGAAATTTTATTTCGTTATTTTTATATGGCTTCTTTCTGTTTAATATTATCTATATTGTCTGTAAAACAAAAGTACTAACACTGATTTCTTAATATTGCACTTGTGTTTTAAATCTTAATAACATAATAGAGAGTTAAGAAGGAATATTCACTTAAATTCCTTAGAAGTATAATATTATACTGTATTAAGTGGATGAAACACATCATTCATAAAGAAAGTGATATTCCAAAGAAAGAGATTGAGTATGACATGATAAGTTGGAATTGATATTGATGATATTTTAGCCTTACAAAATTAATCAATAAACTAATCAAAACAATATTACAGTACAAAGCAATGTTACCTAGGTACTGTATCTGTTTTAAGTGTAACTAACATAACAAAACTCTTATCGCATTATGCTTTTAAGGTGATATTTGTGAGCAACTTCCTATCATCAGAATATTAAATTACTGTATTTTCTCGAAATCTGCTGAAGGCATAGAGCTGACATTTTTACAACACATGGGCACGTATCTTTTGCTTATATTGTTGCTTTGTTAATTCATTTCCTTACAAACAATTTCCATGCGAATATTTAAAAAAATTTGAATACATTATCTTCAGTAATACGTTTATACGGTATATTAGATTTACGAAAACATTCTGTAAGGCTACTAAATAAATAGGCCTATATCTGAAAATTTCACTTTTCTGTACGAATAGTTAAGAAAATATGTCTTTTGAATAAAAAAATCAAACTTGTGAATAAAAGCATTAAAATTAAAACTCACATTCTTATAATGCACTTATACTTCTCAGGCAAATCTAAAAATTAACATGGATACAGTTTTAATAAGCTCTCCTCCCTTTATCTATTGAATCAGTGCTGGCCATCCCTGAATGTAGCTCGACCAATCGGCATAAACTACCTCTTTCGTCTGTCTCTTTCCCTTCCCCTGTAAAGCGCTCAGGCTCTCCTGGGCTCTAGAGCGCGCGCTTGCTCCTGTGAGCATGAATTGACATGCCTGGCATAGAGTAAGGTATTTAATGTTAGAGCAGTGGTTATTTTGATTCCTGATGTAAATTGATTTGGTGTTAATAAGGAGACAAGACACAGGCCGGATTAATGATTTGGTTTCCTAAATCAATTATATCTAATATACATCGAAAATTTCATTTTCTCTATACTCCTCCCTAAGGAGGTTAGCCATGTTAGAAGAGGTCTTGAATATCCTCACACGTCTCGTGCAAGTTGTAGTGTGAGACAAGCAGTCCTGAGCCTTGCGGACTCTCTGTATTTATAGTGTGGTTTAAACCAAATCAGAATTTAAAATATCTTCCCCTTCAAAGTAAATTGCATTTGGGAAGGCAATTAAAATAACTTAACGCATTCCAGAGCTTCGAGTAAAGTGGGCACTAAGCTGCTGCAGTAGACAATACAGAGGCATACAGCTAATTCCTGTTCAATTTAGCGGGAGCGACTGGCTTGCGGGAACAATACGGAAATTGTTCGTCGCGTCATAACGCAAGGAAGTGACAATTCAATAACGCGATCTCTGAATTGTGTTGCGTGTAATCAGCAGTCTGGAGGGAAGACGAAACATGCTTGGCATCGTCTTCCCAGTATCTGTTTTAACGACTATGTGCCAAGTAATTTGTCATCTACAATCGAGAAGGACGTTCATTTATATAATCTAGAGTCGAAAATTCAAGCACACAGCTATGTGCTGTCTTATTTAAACCTGCTGTTCTCTTACATTTTACTATACGAATGTACTGTTTGGGTCAATATGACCCGACCTATTAAAATTACATATAAAATTACAAAATCATGTTTGTGAACATTTGTATAACATAGTTTAACATTACTGTTATTGTTAACATTACTATTATTATTTATTTTCTTATTTTATTATAATGTTACATTATTTTGCTTTTTTTTACTATTATTCAGTTTTGTTATTTTATTTTGCCATGTCGACCTGGTTGGCAAGTTGGTATAGCGCTGGCCTTCTATGCCCAAGGTTGCGGGTTCGATCCCGGGCCAGGTAGATGGCATTTAAGTGTGCTTAAATGTGACAGGCTCATGTCAGTAGATTTACTGGCATGTAAAAGAACTCCTGCGGGACAAAATTCCGGCACATCCGGCGACGCTGATATAACCACTGCAGTTGCGAGCGTCGTTAAATAAAACATAACATTATTTTGCCATATTATTCATTTGTTATTTTATTTTTGTACATTCTTATTAAAAATTAATAACAACAAATTGAAAAACATTTATTTGACTCGAATGTTTAACTTATAATACAACACTAGGCCATGAAAAATATTGGAGTGCAAGAGGTCAAATGACTTTATTGTCAAACGCCTGGCATTAGAAAACAACAAAAACATATCAGTTATTCTAGTGGTGGCATACCTAGTAACTCTCAGTGTAGTCTTGATGACGTTCGAGGGGGAAAGATGGCCCTGTTGTGGAGGTGGATTCAACTGCCATTCTATACCTTGATTTTTGAAAGAATTGACTGAACAATATTGACTGTCAGAATCGTCATCACTTTCACTTTCAGATTCACAACTTACGTTATCTTCAAATTCTGAAACAACTCTTCACTATCGGAGGAATTCACAATTGATACTAACTGAGAATTACTCAATGGTCTTTCCGTCATGGTGTCTGAACTCAAACTGAGAAACAACACTGAAATATTTATTCAGGTAAAATGTCACAGGTTAGAAGGAATTCATTCAGAAAAATAACAGGAAACCAGTCCATTGTTGTAAATGAATGTATCTTTTTGTCGGCAATAATTGAATTTCTACACATTTTAATAAAAGTATGATACAATTTCTAGAAAAGTATTAATACCACATTAGCAATAAAATCTTATGTTGGGTCATATTGACCCGAACATTACATAAGTAACAATTACAAATTGCAACAAATCTATTTGAAAAATTGTAATTACTTTTGAATCGCAAACGTATATTGCATTATTAGACCAAGTCACTGAATCTCATAAGCATATCTTACTATTTCAAGAAAATATTAAGGAAACAATATTCACTTCGGGTCATATAGACCCGAACAGAACAGCACGGTTAACAAATATAGTATTAGTATTTAGTATTTATTTATTTAACCTGGTAGAGATAAGGCCGTCAGGCCTTCTCTGCCCCTCTACCAGGAGATTCCAACTACAATATCAACAATAAAATTACAATTAGTATTAAATTTACAATTACAATTACAAATAATATTACAGTTAGTATTAAATTTACAATTACAATAAAACCAAAGTACGAAAAGATTACCTGAATAATTAAAGCTAGATAATTTATCATAGAGAAACAAGGAATATTTTATATTTACTGAATTACAAATTAAATCAAGAATAACAAAATTGTATAGTGATGAAATTACTGAATATTGAAATATTTTGTCATAGATTAAAGAAACTATTTACAAGTAATCAATTACTGACCAAGTGCCTAGTAAGTTTTCGTTTAAATTCAATTTTATTTCGACAGTCCCTAATGCTAGCAGGTAGCGAATTCCAGAGTCTTGGCAGGGCTATTGTGAAAGAAGATGAGTATGAGAAGGTGCGATGGGATGGTATTGTTAGTATTGTTTCATGACGAGAGCGTGCGTTCAGATTATGGTGGGAAGAAAGGTAAGTGAAGCGAGACGACAGGTACGAAGGAATAGAAGATTTCAAGATTTCGAAGAGAAAGAGAAGTGAATGTAAATTTATTTTCTTATCTAGTTTAAGCCAACCTATTGCTTCCAGGGATGGGGTAATATGATCATATTTACGAACATTGCTTACAAAACGTACACACAAATTATGAGCACGTTGAAGTTTCATTTTGTTGTCGCTGGAGAGGTCAGTCAGTAAAATGTCCGCATAGTCGAAACAGGGAAATGCAAGTGTCTGCACAAGGGACTTTTTTAAGCAAAAGGGGAGATGAACATTCATCCTTCTTAGCACATGGATAATAGAATATACTTTTCTGCAGGTTTCTGTGATTTGCATGTCCCAGTTGAGATTATTATCCATGTGAATGCCAAGATTTTTTACTGAAGAACTGAAAGGGATATGCACTGTACTTACTTTAACAGGGGAAATGTCGAGGTGTTTTACAGCGTCGGTTTGCCGTTTGTGTCCTAATATAATTGCTTGTGTCTTTCCAGGATTGATTTTAAGACGGAGTTTCTTTGTCCATGTCACAATCGAGTCAATGTCTTCGTTCAATTTATCTATAGCGTCATTTACTCGGTCTAAGCGGGAAGAGATGTAGCATTCAAGGTCGTCAGCATACAAGTGATAGTTACAATGCCTTACAAGAGATGTAATATCATTGACATATATTGTGAACAACAATGGTCCGAGTACCGACCCCTGTGGTATACCTGATGTTATGTCAAGCCAGGAGGAGCTTCGATTCCCGGATACAACACATTATTGTCTTTCCCGTAAGTAGGATTCGAACCAACTCACAGCAGTCTCTGACAAATACATATTTCTCAATTTATGGGTGAGCAGGTCAAAATTTACAGAGTTGAAAGCTTTGCTAAGGTCAAGAAGTGTTAGTATTGTTACTTTATTACAGTCGATTGATTCACGAATGTCTTCGGTCACTTTAAGTAGAGCAGTGCTTGTGTTGTATCCAGCTCTGAAACCTGACTGATACTTATCGAATAGTTTGTGTTCGTTCATTTAGTTAGTATTTACTGGGTGTTCATTTCAAAGTGTGTCATGACGTCACTCTTGGTGAGTCAGCGATTTGAAGCGAGTTTCATCTTTTATGTCAGAGAAGTTACCTATTAATCAAGGCGTTCACTCTGAACTTAAGAACGTGTACGGTATAACTTGAACGTCGTAGCAACAGATGGCGGTCTGTACGGTCTGTGTGCTACCATAACCTCTTTCGAACTGTGTTTTGCGCGGGCAAGTCGTACGCAGGGTATTTGTTATCATCGGTTGCGTACGGAAACATTCCACAATACAAATCAAATGCTCCGTGTCCATGTTGACCGTCGAAGTTAATGTCAACAAATACTGTACGTAAGTAATTGTCTTAACCCTCTCCCCATATCCCGACAGTAAGAAAAAAACTCACCTCAGTACGTGTTTCCAAACAGTTCACATTCCTGCCACTGCAGGCGTTACCGTACGTATAGGTAAGTACTCTTCAGAATGAACGCCGTACTTGGTAGGCAACTTCTCTTGCATATAGGTAATACGCCTTTGCGGAGATGTAGGAAGATTGAATTCTCTAGGCTCATCGGCTAGCCACATGACATACAGCAAGCCATGACACACTTTGAACTGAACACCCAGTAGTTTCAAAGGGGAATCAATAGTAGCGTTTCATTGTTTGGGTTGTTTCCGTCACTGTCTCATAGTTGAAAGAAGCAAAGAAGCACTTTTTTTAGTTATGATCATTGGAGTATACACACAAAGATTATATACTGACTTAATAGTACATTATGCAACAAGCCTATAATGATAGTGATTAAGACGCGAGTATGTTTGTTTATGAAACGAGCGCAAGCTCGTTTCATAATTTTCATACGACCGTCTTAATTAGCATTATAGGCAAGTTTCATACGACTATTTTGCTCGACCATATTTCTAACTTGAAATTATTCAGAAGTATTCATTTTATTTGTATCTGGCTGAAGATCGGAAGTGACCTTGTGCATAGCTCATGTGTGAGGTGCACAGACGCGAAAGTATTGATTTTTTTCCGAGGAACAATAATGTCATTGACCTTGATGTAATGTAGAGAATAACATGAAGTAATTTTGATACAACCTGGAAATTTATTTAGAATTGAAAAACGAGATGACAAATTGAATTTATTTGAATATTATTTACAATTAACGCTAATTATTATAGTAACAGAACATAACCTTCTGCGACAGTATTGGATTTCCAGCCTCCGTGACGTTTCCCTCGTTGTCTTTCGATTGCATATCCGAGATAATCGAAAATCTGAACTTTAATGAATAGGTGTACTTTAATGACATGCATTAAAGGACTGCTACCAGGTGTATAATTACTACATATCGGCATGGTCAAGCATGAAATATATACTATACACATACATACATACATACATACATACATACATACATACATACATACATACATACACACATACATACATACATTTGTAATATATTCATATTCTGCATATATACTTTCTTCTCTTTTTTTTAGGTTAACCAATGTATATGTATTTGTAATAATTCTGTATTTTGCTTAAGTATGACCATTGTAAATAGGCAAAGTAAACTAGATTGGGCGTATTCACCAATACAATTCCAAATGTATATTTATTGTAGGAAAGGGAAAATCCTAAAAATATGTAGTATTACTCTGTAATGGGGCATTTAGTATTTATTTATTTATTTATTTATTTATTTATTTATTTATTTATTTATTTATTTAACCTGGTAGAGATAAGGCCATCAGGCCTTCTCTGCCCCTCTACCAGAGGATTACAACTATAATATGAAGAATAAAATTAAAATTAATATTAAATTTACAATTACAATTACAATAAAAATTAAAGTACGACAAGATTACTTGATTAATGAAAGCTAAACAATTTACCATTGAAGTTAAGAACAAAGAATATTTTTGTATTTACTAAATTATAAATTAAACCTACAATAACAAAATTCTATAGTGGTGAAATTACCGAATATTGAAATATTTTGTGGTAGATTAAGAGAACTATTTACAAGAAACCATGTCTGAACGAGTCTCAATTACTGACCAAGTGCCTAGTAAGTTTGCGTTTGAATTCAATTTTATTTCGACAGTCCCTGATGCTAGCAGGTAACGAATTCCAGAGTCTTGGCAGGGCTATTGTGAAAGAGGATGAGTATGAGGAGGTGCGATGGGATGGTATTGCTAGTACTGTTTCATGGCGAGAGCGTGTGTTCAGATTATGGTGGGAAGAAAGGTAAGCGACAGGTACGAAGGAATAGATGAGTTCAAGATTTCGAAGAGAAAGAGAAGTGAATGCAAATTTATTTTCTTATCTAATTTAAGCCAACCTATTGCCTCCAGGGATGGGGTAATATGATCATATTTACGAACATTGCTTACAAAACGTACACACAAATTATGAGCACGTTGAAGTTTCGTTTTTTTGTCGCTGGAGCATATTGTTCAATAAAAAATACATACATACATGCATACATACATAAATACATGCATACATAAATACATACATACATGCATGCATACATACATACATAAATACATACATACATGCATGCATACATACATAAATACATACATACATAAATACATGTATACATGCATGCATACATAAATACATACATGCATGCATACATAAATACATACATGCATGCATACATACATACATGCATACATACATAAATACATGCATACATACATAAATACATGCATACATACATAAATACATGCATACATACGTACATACATACATACATACATACATACATACATACATACATACATACATACATACATACATACATACATACATACATACATACATACATACAGATTACCAAAACTAACTGCCCCTGTCGCTCACTGGGTTCGTTGCATTTGTCTTTCGATTCTCGTCTCGTCATTCTAGTGCACTTCGAGTCTCCCTCATCATTCTCGAAATAGCATTTGGTCGGCGTGGAAAGATTTCGTAACTTCGAATAAGATACACCATTGAAATAAATAACATTATAAATGTTGAAATGAGACAAAAAAAAAAACAGAACAGTATCTTAGTTATCAAAATGTTCTGGTACTACTATCAGCTATTATCTATGGTTATATAAATAGAAAAGAAAACAATAATCTCAAATAAATTTGCATTTCTAAGAAACACAAAACATAATTTTAATACCTTTTTACTTGATATTGTACAATTCAAAAGAAAATTCCTGGCGTTTTAATATGAGCCTAGTAATTAAATAAAGACTAGGGAACGGGTTATTATACACTGAATGGTGGAGATGATGTTTCAAATAGGCTACTTGATTCTTTATACATAACAATTGCCTAAGTACATAAAAGTTCAGTCAGGTATAAACAACTCCGGCGATTCAAAGATGCTTGACTTCGGGACTTCGGGAGTGCTCAATGTCCAGTTTCGGAACAGGCATAACCAGTCTTTACGTCAAGGACGCGACGTAATACAACAGTGACCGGCATGTTCCGTGCTCTGTGACGTCATACCACGGAGCCGCCACGCTCTTTGCTCGGCAATCTCTGCATTCTGAGCACAGCGAGGAGAGAAGGTTCAACTGAACAGTGGTGGTACGGCGCCTATGCAATGACAGAGCTCGATACATTCGTCTGAGGTAGTATGGGAACAGCACAATTACAATACATTTGTACGAAAACAAAACTGTACATCCGTGATAAATCAATGTAACAAAATATTTTGGTTTGTAATCAAATTTAATATACTTATAATAATATGAAATTCATAATACAGCCAGCTGCAGAAGCGTTCGCATTATGTAAATGAGGCTCCGAAACTGCTATAAATATACAAATATAGGAATAAATAATTTAAGCAGTACTACAACACTTTATCTACTCGGAAACTTGAAAACAGTTCAAGTGTTTTTAACAGACATTTTCCTACACAATATACAGATTGAACTATATAGGCCCTAACTTAGTGAGTAGTATGCAAAGTATATTTCAACTTTTGAAACACACCATCACTTTGTGTTACTATCGTGCCCAAGCTAAATGCTTTGTCGAGATCAAACTGTGTTATGAAGTATGGAGGAATGGCGAAGTGTTTGATTTGTGGCAAGCTATCGACAAGTACTAGTGCAGCAATTGAAAGATAAATTGTTAAGTGAAGCTAGGGAACACACTGTCAGTGAATCAATGGTAAGCTTAAGGCTTAAGATATAGGATTTCACTAGCCATTGCAAAGAACATGCGTTCTTTTATTGACGGGGAATTTGCCAAGAATGTTGCCATCATGACCGCAGAGTAGTTATTCCCTAGCAAAATACAGGAATGTGATTCCATCAATTTATCTCCAAGAACTGTCGTATCATTGCTGCACTGACGCCACTGCGCTGGTGCGTGATAACAGTAATATGACTCAACTGCTCGCTCTTCCAAGCTCTTGAGGCCTGACTGGCTCTTACGTCATAACTGCAGCATCTGCCGGCCACTGTAATACAACATTTTCGTGCGGGTTTTCGGCTTTGCGGGCACTGTTAGTCTTGCTTTCTCGATAGATGTTCATCTCCAATACATACATATACACATTATATATATATATATATGTGTGTATATATACACACAGAATGGATGTGAAATACCTTTGCAGAGAGCGAATAGCGCATGTTGTATGTAACAAAAAAACTACAATATCATATTTGTGAAAAGTCCATAGTTTTTTCAGAAATAAGTTTTTCCCCAAATGTTTAACAACCTCTTATTCGGTAACTATTGCGAGTAGGATCGTGTTTTTTTGTCCATATCGATAGGAAAACAATTAGCGAATAATTTATCCTCTTGGCGTATTTCAAAAACATGGATGGTTTTCGTATAGATTTAATTTTAGAAACCCCTAATTTAAAACCACCGCACGATGCGAATGGTTTGGTGCCAATTCATCCAGGGAATTTTAGCTCAGGAGCATTTTCATCCTAGGAACAGTCGTCCATTTGATAATTTGCCCAAAATTAATCATTCAAAAGAAATTTCAATTAAAAAAACTGTCCCAAATATATAATTTTATTGCTTAAGTATTACATTTTTAATTACGTAGTTCTGTCAAACACCATAATTTACATTGCCATGTTATGACCACAAGCCTGCAGATATACAATAATATTACCATCATCTTTGTAATCGTCATACCGAGATTTGCAGTGTTCTGCAGCTTAACATTCAGGTTCTGGTACTTCCTTTGTTGTGGTTCTCTGAGTCGACGGGACAGCTTTCGTAGGTGTGATTTCGAAGCAAATATTATTCGATCAAAACCATCTTCATTATCACTGTCATGGTTATCAAAACTATCAAACATGAAAAACTGTTCACCACTTGTTATTTGGAATGCTTGTGGTAAAGCAAGAAAATTTGATATTGACTTTGGGTTTGAGGGAAATTTCCTCAGACTTTCTTTTTAGTGACTCACACAAAGGAAGGAACAGGAACACTCCTGATGGTACACCCTTCAGCTTACATTGGATACTTTGTGCTGGACCTGCAACAGGCTCATTTTCTCCAGCTCCCTTGAGCTTAATACAATGCCTTAGGGCTTCCAATTCTTCTAGCGATGGTGGAGGATCTTGATCAACAGCCTTCAAAACCTGTACAACGTTAGCATCCAGCGCTGTAGTAATACCCCGTTTCGTGCAATTTGGTTTTCTGCTACAAAACCAATACAATTTAGTTCTGTTAGAAATTTTTGAGTGCAAGTTGTGTAGATATCCTATGTGGACCAAAATCATTCTACTTCTTTCACTTTGTATAATTTCTCCCCGGTCGCCCATTAGACTTGATTTATAAGAAACTGAAAATTTAAAACAAATTTATACAGAAGGGAATATTGTTAGGTGAATGTTCCTAGGGTGAGAGTAAGAATGGAATATTTTGGATTAATATTCTTGGAATAATTTTCTTGGGTGAAATATTTTTGGGGTGAATTGTCCCTTGTTTGAAATATTCGTGGATTAAATGACCGGACCCCGATGCGAATATATTATTTTTCTAATTTCTATATTTCGAAGTCTGTGTAACGTTACCTTCGATCGCCACGTGATTTTCGTAAAACGAAGTAGATGCTTGGTGACGAGAACCTTAGCAGCATGGCTTTTTCTCTAAGAGATTTAAGTTCAGAGATCACATGTCTTATATAAAGGGACATATAAGGGAATATATTCCCGACAGAATGGCTGATAATATAAAAATTTGTTGAACGTGTCAAAATTCACACCTCCCATCATCGTAAAATCGAAAGACAATGCCTGTCCCTCATGAACGAAATTCTTCTCATCCCTAGGGCAGCAGAGGCGTTTCCAAAACATTCGGCTATGCAATTAAAGTGCTCGTCCACAATTGCCCTGTTATAAGAGTAGGCCTATTCAAAGTGTTGTAAAACACTCAGAGTTTTATTGTGGTCTGCATTCAATCCGTAGTTACAATGACAGAGCAATACAACAAACTGTGGGCGAGAATTACAGGGACTATGTCACTTCACTTTTTGCTTGTGATATTACTTTCGTCTTTGGGGAAAAGAATGTTAGTCATAAACAAAAGACATGGAAGCAATGAAAGGAAAGAAAAACGGCTAAGGAAATAGGCAAATTTCAATAGAAAATAGAAGGGGAAAAAGGAAATTGATAGTTAATCGTGTACAGAAATTAATAAGATAAAAGAAAAGGAAGAAAATGCTCGATCCCTTGTAAATTATGACTCTGATATAATCAATTTTCAAACTGGCATTTTTTAAATATATATTTTAACCCTTGGTAAGCGTGTAAAAAGTTATTATTATATGGTAGAATATGAAAAGTATTTTTAACAGTCGCTCTAAAACTATTTAACACTGACTTTCAACAATTTGCGCCGATTTTCTTCCCTCACACTAGATATCAGATAGGAGCAATCACAACCGATCATTAAACCAGTTCAAACGATGTTTTTTTTATTGGGTTATTTTACGACGCTGTATCAACATCTAGGTTATTTGGCGTCAGAATGAAATGAAGGTGATAATGCCAGTGAAATGAGTCCGGGGTCCAGCACCGAAAGTTACCCAGCATTTGCTCGTATTGGGTTGAGGGAAAACCCCGGAAAAAACCTCAACCGGGTAACTTGTCCCCACCGGGATTCGAACCCGGGCCACCTGGTTTCGCGGGCAGACGCGCTGACCGTTACTCCGCAGGTGTGGACCAAACGATGTCTGATCTACGTTTACAATGACTGTTTTGGTTAAGAAACGTACACAAAAATTAAAGAAATTGTTTCAGCAACCATTTTATTGATAATTGTGTGAAACAATTAAGATTTAAATTTAATAAACAAATTACGGACGAAAAGGTTCGAAATGCTGATCTCTCCACCTGTAGTCGAATGCTGCACCACTAAGCTACACAACTGCTTGCTCTTAAGGTGATAAAGTTTCACCATTATAATGAGGCGGATTACAGCATTGAAGTCGATGGAACTATTTCTATGCCAATACGGACGAACGGATGTCTAAAAAGGAAAGCATGACACACACGTTGAATGCTATGTTACTTCTAACGCTTGTAGCATAAATAACTCTTTCATTATGGACTCAGAATTAGAATAAATATAACGTGTTCATTTTAATTTAATTTAGGAGGTTATTTTACGACCCTTTATCAACATCTTAGGTTACTTAACGTCTGAATGAGATGAAGGTGATAATGCCGGTGAAATGAGTCCGGTGTCCAGCACCGAAAGTTACCCAACGTTTGCTCATATTGGGTAGAGGGAAAATCACGGAACAAACCTCAACCATGTAACTTGTCCCGACCGGGAATAGAACCCAGGCCACCTGGTTTCTTGGCCAGTAGCACTAAACGTTATTCCACAGGTGTGGACTCGTGTTCATAAGAAGTTATGTTTTCGTAATGTAATATACTTTTCTTAGAGGTTATAAATTAAATAAATAGAGAATTCTCAGAAACAGACTTTTGAGTATTCCAATGTGTTCTGGAACTAGTAATGTTAGGATAAATGTTAAAGGGGGGTGGGTAGATTGAATATATGACTCTTGTATGTGAGTGAAGTAATTTTGCTATTACTGCTCAACATTTGAATCAATAAATTTACAATTTTTTAAGCATACACACAATATTTACAGGTATATTTTGGTTCTTAGATTACCTTTCTACCTCATACTTGATTTAAAAAAAATTCTGTACCTGAAAAATATGAATTAAATTTAAGTTAAAAACATAAATATTGTAGGAACTTTTTTCAGAAACCCTCTTCAATAGAGATTCCTAAAAATTCAAGCATAATTGAATCGCACTTTTTAGAAAGGAACTAAGTCAAAATTTGTCATTTTTATTTCTTCTGAAGAAATGATTAATACTTCCAAGACGCAAAGATAAACCTTTCCCTGGATCTCTAACATCGAGTTGATGTTTATATTACGGCACTGGTACACTGGTATTTATTCATGAAAGTAAGTTCTTTTGCTGTCCTGAAAAATAGAACATTTTGACTTAGTTACTTTCTAAAAAGTGCGATTCAATTGAAGGGTTCAGAACCATAGTGGGCCAAGCGCCATTTATTAAAAACGGAGAAAGCAAGTGTTAAATTTAAGTGATTACCATAGTTTAATGAAGATTGGCATTTCATTCAGTTTGAATGGGTATGTTTTATATTACTTGCTATATTTTGCCATTGAATTAAGGTGACAAGTTCATTTTAACCCTTGTTTTCTGCTGTTTTTGTATATGGCGCTTGGCCCACTATGGTTCTGAACCCTTCAATTTCAATGCAGTTTATTATACCTTCCGTCATGTTAATGACATTATAAATATTCGCTCAGTAGGAAAAAAATTGTTTCCCATCTTGAGAAAGATTTATTTTAAATATTTCATATTTTTCACATTTTTCTGGCTGTAAAATTCATAATAATTCTGATAAATGTGTGAAAATTGCCATGCGTCTTCACTACCATATCAAATAGGAGTATACAAAATTTCAGTCTCCTAGTCCCAGTATTTTCTAAGAAAAATGTATGCATTTATTCACACTGCAAATGGGTAAATACCCAGTGGCAGTGGTAACTAATTAATAGGCTTCGAGACTTTGGACCCGATACAATAAGTTTACTGCGCATGTACTATAGGTTGTTGACTCGCTACAGGTAGTGAAAGGTAGAGATGTGTTGAGGTAACAACGTTGCTATTTAGAGTAAAGTACGGTAGTATGGGGAAACACACATATGTACATTCTGAAAGTAAATATACATTACACAATGACAATGTCAAAAGAATGTGAAAAGCATTTTTTCTCCTGTCTTTTATAAGCATTTGTGTTTAATTATACACAATGTTAAGGGTGGAAATGAACATGTAGCAATTTTAATTTCTTCATTTATCCTATTGGTCTTCTTTAGGAAGTGCAGTTACAGTACCTAATTACAATGTACTACAAGATACACTTTCAGTGTCTCAAACGTAAATCTTTTCGGTTATCTGCCAAACACAGTTTGTACTGTGAAAAGCTGCGCTCTACGTCGCATGACGTGATAGGAGCAAAACGAAAAACCTAACATCACTGCAGTCTCTAAGAGACGGTCCTTTATTCTCGGGTGACTCTATGTCCACTAATTTTCTGTTTATGTTACACAATGCTCCATATCAGTTATTTTTACATAAAATTGATTTCCACTTCTGTTTTACACTTTCAGTAACCGGCGTACTTGGTGTCTCATTAATTCTGTGTGTCATTTCCTCAATTAATTTGAGGGCTTCCGGCATCTCTTGCTCTGACTTTTCTAACCGTGTAATAGTTTCAGACACAGTTTGAAAATGGGTTTGTATGAAAACCAAATTATTCGCCAGAACATTCAAATCCAGAGCGTTTTCATTTGCGTATTTGTTGGCATTCATTCTACAGTACCCCCACCCACTGTACGCTTTACCACTATACTCAGTACGCCGTTATGCGGATTTCCCACTGAACTGCGCTATTGGGTCCGAAGTCTCGAAACCTAGTAATTACACTCAATAATGACAATTAATAATAGATATAGCTCGCGCAAGAAACGATTACCGAAAACCAATGGTGGCGTCGCTGTCTGTTTTGACGTGTGTATGTTGGCACGCCGAGGGGGGAGAGGTACGAGGCGATGGAAGTACTGTCTCTTCCAAGAAGATGAACATATGTTTACGAATGAAATAATAATACCGTACGATACAAGCCACGTATCCACATACAGTGGAACAAACTAAAGTCGTAATGTAACTATCACAAAGCAAGACTGATTCTATCGATGTCATTTCTCTTCCGACTGTACTCTTGAATATCATTCAAGTTATCTCGTGACCTTTCCTCTCGCCCGCTCTTCCTTATCGCAGTGTTTGATTCGCATTCCTTCCGTCGGGAATCCGTCCTTGCGAGACCTATACAATTAATAATAATATTAATAATATAAATACTAATAATTATTATTAGTAATAATAATAATAATAATAATAATAATAATAATGCTTTATTTTTTCTGCCAGAGTTAAGACCGTGAGGCCTTCTCTTCCACTCATTATAGAGGTAGTCGACGCATATTTAGGTGACTGAACAAACGGTAAACTAGGAAAGCACAAAACCAGAGTACTTGGGAGAGCCTATCGCTCTGGACCCACATCTTTCATAAACTTTGAATAAAAACAAGAGCCATCGATTGAAGTGATAATTCCGTTTAACACACCTTTCTATACAGGATTTCTGTTTCTTTTCCGAGAAGTTATGAACTGAAATGATTTCTAGAAGGACCACTCTGTATAAAATACTGCAAGAAACGTCGCTCCGGAGTGGAAAACATTTCCACATCATTAAATAAAATAAAGAACCCGTAGCTAGCTAGCATCCAGCATAATACTTCTCCGTGCCTCATTACGATTTCCAGAATGTCTTCGCTAGTTAGACACTATATCTACGCCTTTATGATTTAACAACGTCTGCCTCTATCATCTTATGGAAATTGGACGTATTTACACACTAAAAGGAAAGCAGGGTATATCAGAAGGTTGCCCTTTATCTTACTATTTATATCGTTAGAAGGAAGTAATGTAGGACTTGAAATTTAAAAGACTGTCAATATTTACCTAGAGTGTAGCACATCTTTGGCTTAATAAAGACTCGCGCAGCGGCTGTTTATACATGTGGTCTCCGCCAATAAGCTAAATTAAATGTTCAAGAGTTGTTTACAATCGTTTCCACTGTACAGACTTAAATACGAGTTTCGTCCTGAAATAAATGGGAACGTGACATGGCTATACGTCATTAAGCTTAAGTTGTGGAGGTGTTAAGAGATCTGTCGACAGATACGTCGTATTGGAAACATAAAAACACGCAGAGATGTTAAGAAAGTTAAGTCTTAGAGCACACGTCATCAAGGAGCACGATGGCGAGATGTCGTGTCATCGGATCCAGATGGAGTTACATAGTTAAGATCAGTAAATTAAGTAGATTGATGTGGTGTCTAGTTGAAGGATCTCCAAATTGCCAATTAGAGTAACGCAACATGGGTGGAAAAATGTAATAAATTCAGTCAATGGAAATAATTCTTGAATTAGGCTGCGATTTTTTGTCTCTCAGCATCTCATAATTGTTGCAGAATATCAAGTGATGACTGAGTTCTGATGTACCGTAGAAGTGGGTAAAGTCAATCAGTGGGTGTAAAATCGATCATTTGCGATTTTTATTGTAAATTATATATTTTCTCAGTTACTTGTTAAAATTTTGTTATGCTGACTTCATTGCCTGACATTGTAAATTTAAGCGAGAGGGACAACAATGGGAAAACTGTGTAATTACCGTTGAAGTGAAAATTGTTATTTTCAACTTTTTCACTTAAATGAAAACAAAGTCTTACAAACTCTAAATTGAGGGACTGGGTGCAAGAAGGGTATTTTAGAGGATGTACCCTTTTTGAGTAAAACACTTTATTGTGTTCTCTGAACTGTCATGCATATGATCAAGTTGCAGTTCAATATTGTGATCATAGGGGTTAGGGGTACCGAAAATGTAACGGCGTGCATAGGTAACATTATTACGATTTGAATTTTCAACATAAATTTTCTCGAAACTTGCATTTGAGAGAAGTGCCTTTCTTGCATCCAACCCCTCAATTATAGTCAGCAGTGAAAGGAGACAGGAAGTATACGTAAGTATTTTTCGTTAAGATTGTATCCTGATATAATAGTTTTGCTGTTCGTAAATGTTAGTATTGAAACTTATTGTTTTAAGAAAACTGGTACCTTTGTAGGGTTAAGTCGATCATGCCATCGACCTATTCGAAACAGATAGGACCAGCAGGAAGAATAAATTGTTCACTGAAATACCTCCAACTAACACTTATAAACAGAAAAGTGTCATAGTATAGCTTGTATTGATGGGATAGTGGGGAAAGAGGAAGACGAAATTATGGTGAATTTCTTGCGTAAGAAAAGCACTGCCTAAGGAACATATTTTGTACACCCCTCTGTACCTGACTATGGGAACAACGTAGTTTCTAAAGTGACATGAGGAGGGGAAGATTTCAAATAACATCTGATATAAACCTAAGCAATGTTGAATTTCATTATAAATTGTAATTGAAGGGTGATATTTCAATGTAAATTTTTAATTCTTAAATGTTTGTTTGTTGGTTTGTGAAGTATTAAAATGTGTTTTTATGTTTTATAAGTTGTCAATCATAGTCACGATTGTACAGTGGAGACCTATAGGCCTAATTGTATCGAATAGTATGATCATAGTAAGAAAAGATACACTATATAATGCTATAGGCATATACTGAAGATTATTATTGTTTTTACACCCCTTATAACAAATAAAATATATTCGACTTTACTCCGCAATATTTTAAAATCGATCTTAAAATAAAAATTCAATGGTGATCGAATTTACCCTATTTAAGCAGGTAACTTCGATCACGAGTCAAATAAAAGAAAACAATTTTTTATAGATTGTAATTCAATTCTTGTAACGTGTCTTCATTAGTGAAGGATGTGACGACAAAATGCTATTTTCTGAGGAACTTCGCTACATTGCATAACCTCAATATCATTAAAAATTTGCAAAATTTTGATCGACTTTACCCTCTTGTACGGTAACGTTTCGGAGCAACTCACAATTCTCGTTCGGTACCTTGTAAAACAGAGCACGTGATCATTGCTAAGACTCCAAATGTATCCATATGACAAATATTGGGAGTCCGCGGGTTAGGTTGATCGTGAACAGCCGAAACTGGTCGAACTGTGTTCCCGGCGTCGTACATTGGGTATTTGGCAGTTTTAAGCGGACAAAATTATTTTTGTTCTTTGAGTCAAAACGCATTGTTCTATTAATTTATTGTATTTTAAGCGATATGAAAGGTCTTTATAATAGTACATTATGCAACGAGCCTATAATGATAGTAATTAAGAATCGAGTATGGATATTTATGTAACGAGCGCAAGCGAGTTTTATAATTTTCATACGAGCTTCTTAATTACCATTATAGGCGAGTTTCATACGACTTTTTATGCTCGACCATATTTCTAACTTGAAATTATCGGTATTCACATGTATACATTTTATTTGTATCTGACAAGATCGGAAGTGACCTTGTTCTAGGTCGTGAATTGTGAGATGTGCGCAGACGCGAAAGTATTGATTTTTTCCGAGGAAGAGTAATGTCATTGACCTTGACATAGTCCCGTTAAACTTGATAATATTATAATATTATAACCTTGATTATTGAATTCGACATTGAAAATCGAGATGACAAATTGAATTTATTTGAATATTATTTACAATTAACGCTAATTATTATAGTAACAGAACATAACCTTCTGCGACAATATTGGATTTCCAGCCTCCGTGACTTTTCGCTAATTCTCTTTCCATTGCATATCCGAGAATAATCGATACTTGCGGTTTTATAACGGTAGAAAGCTGACCTGTCATTGGATGAACAGTTGTAACCTGAGTCGTCATTGGCTGAAAGACCTGTACTTTAATGAGTAGGTGTACTTTCATGAGGTCCATTAAAGGTCTGCTATCAGGTGTATAATTACTACATTTCGGCATGGTCGAGCATATAGAATAATATGGTTTCTACATTTCCAAAGCCTTTACATATTCATTAAGGCTATTGATCATTGAAATTTCTAACGTCTACAAAGTGAAACTTATGTAGGGCCGATGCATATGTAGGTTGTAATGTAAAATTTGGTTCACTTATTAATTAGGTTATTTTATGTACTAAAATTAATTAATTAGGTTATTTTATGTACTAAAATTAATTGTAATTATTGCGTATAATTGTATTGTGTATTATTATTATTGTATTGTGTATATAATGGATGACGTGAATATGTTAGGAGAAAATCCACAAACGATTAGAGAAAACATGGGAATTTTACTGGAAGCAAGTAAAGAGATAGGTTTGGAAGTAAATCCCGAAAAGACAAAGCATATGATTATGTCTCGTGACGAGAATATTCTACGAAATGGAAATATAAAAATTGCAAATTTAACTTTTGAAGAGGTGGAGAAGTTCAACTATTTTGGAGCAACAGTAACAAATATAAATGATACTCGGGAGGAAATTAAACACATAATAAATATGCGAAATGTCTGTTATTATTCGGTTGAGAAGCTTTCATCATCCAGTCTGCTGTCAAAAAATCTGAAAGTTAGAATTTATAAAACAGTTATATTACCGGTTGTTCTTTATGGTTGTGAAACTTGGACTCTCACTTTGTGAGAGGAACATAGATTAAGGGTGTTTGAGAATAAGGTGCTTAGGAAAATATTTGGGGCTAAGAGGGATGAAGTTACAGGAGAATGGAGAAAGTTACACAACTCAGAACTGCACGCATTCTTCACCTGACATAATTAGGAACATTAAATCCAGACGTTTGAGATGGGCAGGGCATGTAGCACGTATGAGCGCATCCAGAAATGCATATAGAGTGTTAGTTGGGAGGCCGGAGAGAAAAAACCGTTAGGGAGGCCGAAACGTAGATGGGACGATAATATTAAAATGGATTTGAAGGAGGTTGGATATGGTGATAGAGAATGGATTAATCTTACTCAGGATAGGGACCAATAGCGGGCTTATGTGAGGGTGGCAATGAACCTCCGAGTTCCTTAAAAGCCAGCAAGTAAGTAAGTAAGTAAGTATTTTGTATCTAATTGTATTGTGTATTGTATAATTTGTATTGTGTATTGTAATTTTAATGTGTATTGTTTATATGGTTTGTACCACTGCCACTGGTGCTTGCCCAATTGAAGTGTAAATACATACATACAATTTAACACCAGTTAGTCTGAAAATTTTACAAGATATTTCTGACAATCTGGACATGCAATATACAAATTTTCACTTTGATATTCCAAACAGTTAACTTATAATTAATTTTCTTCTTTTTTTTTAATACTGAATAACAATTGTCCAATTTCCAAAGTTTACATAATATTTCTTTAAATTTACATTTAATTTATATCTGATAATGTATGTAAGATATCACACATGCTTTCCATACTCTTTCAATTAATTTTTGAGAGAAAAAATGTATTGTTTCAGTTGTTAATTTTTCAGTTCTTTTAAACTTAACATATCCTCAACGCGTGGTGATTTGAATAGGCCTACTTTCAACAGCAGAAGAAAACATGTGTCAGTTTATTTCACGTGCTTTCGTGTAATTCTGCAAAATTTCACTGATATTGGAGAAAAACTGCTTTCATTGGGGCATTCTGTATGTTATAAAATGTTGAAAATTGGAAAGTCGAGAAAACGAGTATCAAAGTAGCCTACAGCATGCATATAATATATAGTTTCGCCCTTGTCCATTTAAATTCGTGTTGAGGGCTTTAAATTGTCATAGGGCCAATATAAGCACAGATAAGGCGACGAAAAACCAGACTCACCGCATTGTTTAAGGCACAAATGGGACACAAAGCATGGACCGATATCAATGCTAGATTAGCAACACCATCATACTTAGGCAGGGCAGATCATATTAGGAAGTTTAAATGCAGAAAACAAGGAACGGACGTGGCAAAATTTTCCTTTGTTAACCGCACAATAGTAGACTGGAACAGTTTACCTGCGGCAATCTTTCAGGGTGGTCCTCTCAAAATCAATACATTTAAGGAAAGGATGAGAAGATTAGACTGAAAATGTAATTGTAGGTGCAGTGTAAATATCTAAGTTGTAATGTAATTAATTAAATTGATACGTAATTAATTAAGTTGGTATGCAATTTAGTTGATATGTAAATAAATTAAGGTGATATGTAATTAATTAAGATGATAATTAAGTTGATCTGTAATTAATTAAGGTGACATGTAATTACTTAAATTGGTAATAGTTGGGTGAAATAGAAGTTAGGTTAGGTTTCCTTATGCTTATTTTAGGCGTTATTATAGAATAGTTTTTATTTATAGTCCTAGGTTTATTGCATCTATTTATTTATAGTTAGAAATAAATTGAGGTTTATTTTATTTTTTTTATATTTTGATTTTTCTTTTACTGTTGTAATTATTGTAGAATTACAGTGGTATTATTGTATATTATATATCACTGCCACCGGGTGTATACCCAATTGTATTGTTAATAAATAAATATATACATACATACATACATACATACTTACATACATACATACATTAAGATCGTATTTCCATCGCTTTAAGATAATGGACGATCCAATATGCCTTTGTAAACGGAGTCCACAAGCTGTGGATCACCTGCTCTGGGAATGTGAGTTACTAAATAAACAAAGACTAAGCCTCAAGAAAAGTGTGATTAACGCCGGCGGCCACTGGCCGATGAGTAATTGTGACTTAGTGAGTAAATACACAAAACCGTTCATAAGGTTCACAAAAACTATTAATTTTGACATATTGTAAATAGTAAATTCAAGGAAAATAGGTTAATTTGTTAAACAGTATTCTTCTAGACATAGTTTTTAAAAGTATTAACAATAGTATAGATTTTTTTTAATTTGTAAACAGAAAAACAGAATAGGCTTCAAAATAGTGTTGTATAATGTATTTAAAAGATTCAACAATGTTGATACGTTGTAAATAGTAAATTTAAGGAAAATAGGTTAGTTTTATAAATAGTATACTTCTAAACATAGATTGTAAAAGAATTGACAATAGAATTCATTGTTTTTTTAATTTGTAAATATAAAAACAGAACAGGCTCTAAAATAGTGATGTACAATGTATTTAAAAGATTCAACAGTACTATACAGTAGATGTTGACACATTGTAAATAGTAAATTTAAGGAAAATAGGTTAATTTGTTAAATAGTATTCTTCTAAACATAGTTTTTAAAAGTATTAGTAATTCTATAGATTTTTTTTAATTTGTAAACAGAAAAACAGAATAGGCTCTAAAATAATACTGTATAATGTACTTCAAAGATTCAACAGTAGCATAGATGTTAACACGTTGTAAATAGTAAATTTAGGGAAAGTAGGTTAATTTGTTAAATAGTGTATTTCTAAACATAGTTTTTAAAATGATTAGCAATAGCATTGATTTTTTTATTTATAAATAGAACAGGAATACAGTAGGTACTAAAATAGTGTTGTACAAAGTATTTAAAAGCTTCAACAGTAGCATAGGTGTTAACATGTTGTAAATAGTATATTTAGGGAAAGTAGAATAGGCTAGCAATAATGTGTATACATTGTATTCGGAAGAGTTAGCAATATTGTAGTGTGTAGTCTATTAGCATGTAGGATTGCATTTTTGTAATGGAACATGCTTTTAAACAAGGTTAAAAAAATACATAATAATAATAATAATAATAATAATAATAATAATAATAATAATAATAATAATAATAATAATGTTTTATTTTCGCTGGCAGAGTTAAGGCCATAAGGCCTTCTCTTCCACTCAACCAGCCTTAATCAATACAATACATAAATTTAAATTACAAATATTTACACTACACATAAAAGGTTCTCCAGCAATATTCTTCACTACACATTTGATTAAATTTAGATAAATCTATAAGGTAAAGTAGTAACTTCAATTATGAGCTAATTTAATTAAATGAATTATAATTAATTTAATATTTGAGATAGCTAGTAAAATGATGAAAATTAATTTAATATAAGCTTACTAGGACTATGTTACAGGGAGAATATATATATTTCTATTTCTATAATGAGAATATTAATGTAATTGCCATTAGAGGTTTTGTAAATCTATTTAGAAAAATTAATGATAATAATAATAATAATAATAATAATAATAATAATAATAATAATAATAATAATAATAATAATAATAATAATAATGGACAGATGTTAGTTTCATTATAAGTAACAAATATTAATCAGCAATTCATCTGTTAAGTAAGAATTTATGCAATTTTGACCTAAATGAAGTTATTGTCCAACAACCCCTTATATCACTCGGAAGCGGGTTCCAATTTCTAACAACTGAAACTGTATAGGATGAAGAATATAAAGATGTCTTGTGGTAGGGTATAATGAGTAAATTGTTATGATGAGATCTTGTACTTAGCTGATGATATGCATACATACATACATACATACATACATACACAAAGAAAACTGAAACATTGTTTTATTTTTTAGAGTTAAAAAGATAATTTCCATTTTTTTATTGGTTCTTTCGTTATTTTCACCGATCCATAGCCTTAAAATCAAAACATAAGTTTAACTTAAATATTCCTATGTATTATTACTTGAAATCAGACAAACATTGATCAGTCGGAAGATGGTGATGGTGATGGTGATGGTGATGGTGATGGTGATGGTGATGGTGATGGTGATGGTGATGATGATGATGATGGTGGTGGTGGTGGTGGTGGTGGTGAGAATCACGGTTTTTCATCAGAAAACACTTCCACTTTCTCCGAAGGTTCCTCTTCTTCAGGTTTATCTGTATCTGGGTCCACACTTGCACGCAGGTTGAGCTGGAAGTAGCATTTCACAGGTTTCCTTCAAGAAAGGCTTCGTGCTCTTTCAACGCAGTGGCCTCATGCCAGTTAAATGAGGATCTGAACTTAACAGTAGTCTGTTAAACACGTCTAAGTTGCACATAAGTTGTTATGCCAGTAGATTTTTTGACAAATCTTCTTCCTATAGGATGAAAATGACGTGGCGAAGAAGAAATTATGTTCTGCCAGATCAGCTTCTCCTTTGTGGTACAAATTAGTTGAAGTGGTACAAAAGTACTCTGAAAAATATTAGCATTAGAATCAGCATCAATCTGAAATTTCTTTTTATGTCGTGTTTGCTGTAATTCGGTACATTTCCGATTCAAAATTAAGATATAATGAACTACGATGCTTTCCAAGTCACATAATAAGAGCAATTCAAAGCCTGTACGCTGAAACAATTGTAAAAATAAAAAAATGGAAACAGACAGCTCAACTACCAATATAGAGATAAATCAAGGTGTGAGACAAGAATGCCCTTTAGCACCCGCTCTGTTTAACCTTTATATTGACAATGTCATAAGGAAATGGCAATGTGTTTTATAAGAAAAGTTTAGAGTTGATAATAGAATAGTAATATACGTTACGAGAGCGGTATGTTGACGTTTTCATGGTCGAGGAAAAGATTGAAAAAGCGAAACGTAGTTGAGCTTTTTTAATTTCCGAGAACATGAAAACAAACACACCGCTCGTGTATCGTACATTATTTTGTGCGAAGATCGTTTATTACATACCTGAAAGACGAATTTCTAATTAGTTGCAATGAAATCTCCATGTTGGTTTCTGTTTAATGACGGCAACTTCGGAAAACCAAAATATCTTTCTTGAACATTGTTGCTATAAAATGTTTTCTGTGTTTACTATACTCCAGCAGGCCGTGATATACGTCTGTCTTTTTTTTTCCCCCAGTCTATAAATGCGAACTTAAAACAAACGGTAAGGTTATGTAATGATTTATTTTTCATTTTAATATTTTAACAATATTATTTATATAACATATTGCAGTAATAACATCCGCATCTGGAATCTTGTTGATTTTTTCACGGCTTCCTTAATGTTACTTGTATCAGGAATGCAATAAGTATCGTGGAGTAGTAGACTTTACTTAATTTTTGCAAATATTTAAAAACAATAATTAACATTGCAATTTAGGTGAAATTGCAGTGGTAAGTTTCCAATTTATAATTATTACTATGTTAAACGCCTCTAAAAATAATATGTTAAAAGCCTAAAGCAGTAAAATGAATGTCGCGCTTAAGCGGTAAGAAGAGGTAAATTGTTATGTGTGTTACGTTGGGAATACTGAATGTGGTATTTCACACTTACCGCGTATTGGTTCTGTGCGGAAAACAAGCAAATACGCACGATCTCGCACAAAATTACATACACTCCTCTTTGCAGATGATCAGGCAGTGATAGTAACTAACGAGGACAGCTTGCAGAGAGCTATTTTTCAATTAGAAAGAGTTGCTGCTGAACATAACCTACAGATATCGCCAAGTAAAACCAAAGTAATGGCGTTCCATGGGAAGAATATAGTAAGAGCCAAAATAGTAGTGAAAAATCTTTTAATAGAACAGGTAACTGATTTTAGCTATTTAGGGGTCTTCCTAGGAAATGATAGGACAAAGGATATTAACAGAAAATTAAATCTGTTCCAACATATTTGTGGTACAATTGAGAGAACACTAGGAAGGAAAACCAGAAGAGAAACTCAACTCAAGTTCTATAAAGTTTTAGCTTTACCTGTATTGATGTATGGCTCGGAATGCTGGACCCTTAATAAAAGCATGATAAGAAGAGTGGAAGCAGAAGAAATGAGATTTCTTCGATATGTAGCAGGATATACTCTTTTAGACAAGAAAAGGAATGAAGTTATCCGCAAAGAATTACAAACAGTCAGCATAGTAACAAAAATAGGAGAATATAGAAATAAATATATATTATTATAATGTACCGAAGTACATATGATATTTCCATGAAGATATTCTGCGTCTTCATACGATGAAAGAGTAATGGAACGGAGAAAAATTCTCTCCGGCGCCGGGATTTGAACCCGGGTTTTCAGCTCTACGTGCTGATGCTTCATCCACTATTCCACACCGGATACCCACCCCAGCGTCGGACAGAATCGTCTCAGTTTAAGTTCCAAACCTTTGGTTCCCTCTACTGGCCGCCCTCTGCACTACGTCATAGATATCTATGAACGTGGGACCGAAGTCCACACATGTGCTGAGGTGCACTCGTTATGAGTGACTAGTTGGCCGGGATCCGACGGAATAAGCGCCGTCTTAAATCACGAAGTGATTTACGCATATCATATATATTACCGTATTTTAATGTACCGAAGTACATATGAATCCTCTAGATTCAAAACCCCCTAAAGACCATTTTGTTCATGATAGAGTTACGCCCACATATTCCTTGCTAAGAATGAATTCTAATGATTAATAGAGCTTGAATTAAATATCCACTAAATTTGAAGCTAGAGGTTTGTTAAAAGTGACTGTTACGTTTCCAATTCCCTCTGTTTTCCACCAGTTACTGTCAAAATTATTTAATTTATGAAAGTGGATATAGGGGATTTTGAATCTATAGGATTCATATGATATTTCCGTGCAGATATTCTGCGTCATCATACGATGAAAGAGTAATGGTGTGGCTTAGTGGATAAAGCATCAGTACGTAGAGCTGAAAACCCGGGTTCAAATCCCGGCGCCGGAGAGAATTTTTCTCCGTTGCATTACTCTTTCATCATAGAAATAAATGATTTGTACACATCAGCAGAATGAATGAAGAAAGGCTGCCCCGTATGATCCTAACTTATAAGACTCAAGGTCACAGAAGTCGAGGACGACCAACCAGAAAATGGAGTGATCAACTATACTTTGGAGCCGGAACAGATCAGTAATGATCTAATCCATAAAGGAGATGATGATGATGATGATGATTATGATGATGATTAGTTACTTTCTCATCCAGTTATAGTATTTACAGACTCAGAAACAAAATTTGGGCCACCTGAATTTTCCAAATTCCAGTTATAACATAATGCGTATGCTCAGTTCTTACTGAGAATGCGTAGTATGTTTTAACTGGAACTTCGGAAATTAAGACGGCCCAAATTTTGCTTCTGGGTCTGTACAACTCTTTCCAAATGTATCAACAATCGCGTATCTGTATAGTTCAATACAATTTGTTACTTCGGAATATGTATGATAAGAACTTTCTTATGTTAAATTTTAACGTACCTTGTTAACATGTTTCGACCTATTTTCGGTTATCTTCGGAACTGGTCTTTGTTGGTCTTGGCGCCTCTTCTTTCCTGTGTGGGTACGTTCGTAGTGTGGAGTCAAAGAGTGTATGTGTTTGAAATTGAGTTGTGTGTTGAGAATATCGATGGGGTGTGTTTTCGTGTGTCTGTATATTTCATATTGTTCTAGCGTGTTTAGTTTATGGCTTTTTGTTTGGATGTGCAGTATTTCCATGTCTGTGTTGATGTCTCTGTAGGCGTGGTTGGCATTTGTGATGTGTTCTGCATATGTAGAGGTGTTTTGTAATTTTGTTATGGCTGTGATGTGTTCTTTGTAACGTGTTTGAAACGATCTGCCTGTCTGTCCTATGTAGAAGTTGTTGCAGGTGTTGCATTTGAGTTTGTATACGCCTGTGTAGTTGTATTTGTTTGTTTGTGTTGTTTGTGTGTTGAGATGTTTTTGTAGAGTGTTATTCGTTCTGTATGCGATGTTGTAATTTAATTTCTTGAATGAGGTTGCAATTTTAGGCATTTTTTTTTTGTTTTCGTATGTTAGTGTGATGTATTTTTTGTGTTCTTGTGTTTGTGTTCTATTCTTCTGTTTTTTGTGGTTTTGTTTCGTCTTACGTGTTATGTTGTCTATTATGTTAGGGTTGTATCCGTTTTATTGTACTATGTATTTGATTGTGTTTAGTTCTTCGTTGTAATCCTGTTGGTTCATTGGTATGTTGAGTAGTCTGTGTACCATTGTTCGGAATGCAGCTTGTTTGTGTTGTGTGGGGTGGTTGGATATGTTGTGTATGTGTGTTGTTGTTATTGTGGATTTTCTGTATACTTTGAATGTGTGTTTGTTGTCTACTTTTGTTATTGTGATGTCTAGAAAATTTATGGATTTATTGTTTTAAATTTCTAATGTGTAGTGTGGGTGTATTTTGTTTATGTGTTGATGTAGGTTTTGGTTCTGTCTTTTGTTTCCTTTGTATAGTATTAGTATGTCATCTACGTATCTGTGCCAATATATGATGATGTCTGCGTGTTTAAAATTTAACACAAGAAAGTTCTTATCATACATATTCCAAAGTGATACACTCTTAAAAGCTGTGTAATCAAGATGTACAATTTGTTACCTTATTTCAGCAGTTTTGTCAGTAACATCATATAATTCTTTATCCGGGCAACAATCCTATTTCGTCTTTTTTAACGGGCGCACTCAAATTCAACGCGGGATCATTACAGGTACAAACAGTAAACAATGAATTGCATTCGGGGATTTTTGACGATACACTTCTCGTAAGAGAAATTTCGAATCCACGAAAGGAGAACAAAATGAATTTGATTTAGTCTCTCGAACTTTTACTGTAAGTACATAAGCAAGTTAACTGCGTCTCTTCAGTAATTCAACACGACAGGATGAGTGAAATAAACTACTTGTTAATGGTTTTAAATGAAGGGTACAGAGCCATAGTGGGCCAAGCGCCATTTATTAAAAACGGAGAAACAAGAGTTAAAGTTTAGTGAATAACATAGCTTAATGAAGATTGATATATCATTTAGTTTTAATGTGCATACTTTATTATACTTGCTATATATTTCACGGAATTATGGTAATCACTTATTTTTAAGCCTTGTTTTCTCAATTTTTTAATATATGGCGCTTGGCCCACTATGGCTCTGAACCCTTCAAATGCTATTTATTGTAGTAACACTACCTACTGAAAACTTACATTTAGATGCGATCAAACCCAGAGGGAGATTCAATCATACAGACAAATTGTTACTACCATGATGAATGAAAAATTAAGAAACCAATGTTCACGTTTTAAAATTAAACTTTCAAAAGACACTAATTAATAATAAGGAAAGATGAACGTGCTGAAGAAACATAAACTCGTTGAAGAGAAATTACAATTAATAACAAAACAATGAAATAACACCATTTCAGTTTATCAAAAGAGTATCCATCATTGTCTAACTTACATTCAACAAAGCAAAATATATGTAATTTTTTTAGCATTGGCCTTAACATAATTTTTTAATAATTTTGAGGAAAAAATTGTTCCGGGGCCAGACATCGAACCCGGGACCTTTGGTTTAACGTACCAACACTCTACCAACTGTGCTACCCGGGAACTCTACCAGACACCGATCCAATTTTTCCCTCTATATCCACAGACCTCAAAGTGGGCTGACAACTGTCAAGCCAACCAACGTTGAGTGCACACTTAACTCTGTGTGACTTAAATTGTGATTTTCTGTTAACGAACAGTGACGTGTATTATGCAAATCAAGCTTTCAGGTATAACTCCCTGTAACGTTGATTTGAATAATTTTGAGGGAAAAATTGGATCGATGTCTGGCAGAGTTCCCGGGTAGCTCATTTGGTAGAGCGTCGATACGTTAAACCAAAGGTCCCGGGTTCGATGCCTGGCCCCGGAACAATTTTTCCCTTGAAATTATTCGAATCAACTTTACAGGGAGTTATGCCTGAAAGCTTGATTTGCACTAGCCTTACCAATCTTAGCTTCTTCGTGAATATGTAGCTATCAGTCTCAAAGTGTAAAAAATTGAAAGGTGTTATCAAAACGGTGTCCATCATTGTCTACCCTACGTTCAACGAAGCAAAATATATCAACTTTTTAGGAATGGCCTTACCAAACTTACGTTCTTCGTAAAGCTGTAGCTATCAGTCTTAAAGTGTAAAAAATTGAAATGAGAAATGTTACATAACTTTAAATTTGTTTATACCTGTGTATGTGATGGCACGCAATTAGGATGCCTCATAGAAAATCGTGGCACTCAACTCTCATGAAACTCTTTTACTTAACCCTTCAGTACTCGCGTGGATTACAATGGTAATCCACTGATATTTAATCCTGTATTGCGTCACCGCCTACAGCACTGCGTAGTTGAGCGTCAATGCAATTTCTCGTCACAGTCTAAGTGAGGCATTACTGGTGTTTAGACGTATTTGTCGCAACGCTTTGCAAAGTTATACGGAGTTTTATCAAGTTATACGCAGTTCTTCCGAATGGATTACCATTGTAATCCACGCGAGTACTGACGTCAGTTTTTTGCTCAGGTAAGTGAAATAGTTTTTATATGGTTATGAGTGATTCAATGCAGGAACTTTATGAAAAAAGTGTGTGATATCGTTCCATCCTCTTTGTAGTTGGCTCCAATGGGTACGGAAAATACAAGCAATATTTGCAAGTGGCTAGATGAAGATCTGGATGTTGGCATTGAAAATGAAAGTGATGATGAAAGCAACAAAGAAGATCTTTTGAATGAAGTTCACGATTCTAATTCAGAAGAAGACAGTGAGGAGGAGGATGATGATTATGGTGATGGTGATGAAAGACTAATGTCTATAAATGATGGAAACTGCTATACGGGCAGAGAAAACACGACAATTTGGCAGGAAGAACCAGTATCTCTACGAGGGAGAAGAAGAGCACAAAATATAGTGATTCATTTACCGGGCCCTAAAAGAGCTGCAAAAAATGCGCGGACACACACAGAGTGTTTTGACTGCTTTATTGATCAGACAATAATCAATGTAATAGTAAGGTGTACTAATATTTATATTGAAAAAGTGAAGCGTAATTACGGACGTGACAGAGATTGAAAATTAACAAATGACGTTGAAATTCGAGCACTCTTAGGTATTTTGTATCTTGCTGGTGCTTTGAAATCGGGAAGACTGAACGTAAGAGAACTATGGGATAAAAATGGCACAGGTATAGAGTCAATTTACCTGACTATTACCTACAATAGATTCCAATTTTTGTTACGATGTCTACGCTTTGATAACATTCATGACAGGCAGGAAAGGAAAGAAATTGATAAACTGGCTGCTGTACGTGAAGTGTTCTAGTTATTTGTTCAGAATTCACAAAGGTGCTACATTCCAAGCGAATATGTAACTATAGACGAGCAGTTGGTTGCATTCAGAGGACGATGTCCCATGAAAGTGTATATACCTACTAAACCAGCAAAATATGGGATCAAAATTTTTGCTATGGTGGATGTGAAAACATATTACACTCATAACTTGGAAATTCATGCTGGTATTCAACCAGATGGTCCATTTCACCAAAGTAACACTGCACATGCAGTGGTGAAGAGGCTGGTTCATCCCATCAAAGGAACAGGAAGAAATGTGACCACCGATAACTGGTTCACGAGCATACCTCTGTGTTTAGATCTTCTAGAAAATGACAAAATTACACTTGTAGGAACCTTGAAAAAAAAAAAAAACAAAAGAGAAATCCCTCCTCATTTCACAACTACTCAAGACAGGGAAGTTAACAGTACATTGTTTGGATTCAATGAAAACTGCACAATTATTTCGTATGTACCAAAGAAAAACAAAACAGTGTTAGCATTATCAACCATGCATTATGATAAGGCAATGGATGAGGAAACAGGAGGAAGCCAGAAGCCTGAAATAATATCTTTTTATAATAGAACTAAATGTGCTGTGGATGTCCTGGACCAGTTATGCTCGGCCTATGATGTAAGCAGAAATTCACGCCGCTGGCCTCTGACTATTTTCTTTGACTTACTAAACATAGCAGGTGTCAATGCTCTTGTTGTTTATTCTGCAAACAAACAAAAAAATCTACGGAAAAACTTCCTAAAAACTCTTGCTCTGGACCTAATGAAGCCACTAATTTCCGAGCGTATCACCCAACAGACAATTCCAAGAGAAATAAAGAGAAGAGGAGAGCAACTGTTAGGCATTCCACAAACAGGTCAAGAAGAAGGAATACGGTCAGAAGGTATTGGTAGGTGCTACATGTGTGGCAGAACAAGAAACAGGAGCACAAGACAATCTTGTTCCCAGTGCTTGAAGAGAATTTGTCCTACTCATTCAGATGTAATTTGTTTGAACTGTGTAGAAGAAATGCATAGGCCTACTCAGATAATTGAATCAGATGTAGATTAGACTCACGTGTGTAAAGTGTGAAATGCAAACATAAACATGAAAGTGCATCAATATCCTTCTTACAATACACAAAAACATCTGTAAAATATTACAAGTGAAGTGAGAATGATTGTTACATCCCTGAATTTTTTCACTGCTACACCCCTGAGTGAGGTATTCAGTTATCAAATATGACGTAAGAAAGGTCAGCAGTAGTGAACTTGCGTTTCCTGTGGGAGAGATTAAGAGAGATCAAGAGTTCAGATGACCTTCAAACATCGAGTGAGCAACAATGCTAGATATCCTACATAATTATGATGATAGTGACCTAACTCATAACTATGATGCAACAATAAATTATGACTCAAAGACACGACCAGTGTTGAAATATTATGCAAACATGTCACTTGAATGCAATTTGTGTACTATCTATTTCATTATTAATATTTATATTTAATACGTTCCGTTATGCGTACCATATCCATTCTTATTACTGTAATAACTGAAAACAATATATTTCTTAACATTTAAATCTAATTGCAATGTTTAAACCTTGTCTGTAAACAAAAACAAATGTGGATTACCATTGTAATCCAGGCGAGTACTGGCGTTACGAAATTTAACGCGAGTAACGAAGGGTTAAGCTTAAATATTATGGTTTTAAAACCTTAGTGTAAAATTTTTAGCGTCTTATTTGAATGATAGGCATCAATCTGTTTTGACAAATGGTAAAAGGTCACAGTATCAGGTATTAAAACATGATGTGCCTCAAAGCTCAATTTTGGGACCTTTATTGTTTATTATTTATGTTAATGATCTTCCCGACAATATTCGAGATGGATGTTCTGAGTCTTTCATGTTTGCTGATGATTTAGCCGTTAATACTATTCATAAAAATAGTGACATATTGTCTATGGAACTTGATGTATCAAGTAGGGTTGTTGATTGGTGCAGTGCGAATAACCTTATGATTAATTCTAACAAAACTGTTAAATTAAACTTTGGTATTAATCGTCTTACTACTGTTAGTAATACTGCTATTAGGTTTCTGGGCATCTTTCTTGAGCCTAGAATGGGATGGAAAACTCATGTTAACTATGTTGCTAAGAAAATAAGTAAAGACCTATATATGTTAAGGTTGTTAAGGAATAATTTACCTAACAAGGTATTGTTTACAATATTTCATAGCCATATACAAAGTCATAGTCCACACCTGTGGAGTAACGATCAGCGCGTCTGGCTGCGAAACCAGGTGACCCCGGTTCGAATCCCGGTCGGGGCAAGTTACCTTGGTTGAGGTTTTTTCCGGGATTTTCCCTCAACCCAATAAGAGCAAATGCTGGGTAACTTTCGGTGCTGGACCTCGGACTCATTTCACCGGCATTATCGCCTTCATATCATTCAGACGCTAAATAACCTATATGTTGATACAGCGTCGTAAAATAACCCAATAAAATAAATACAAAGTCATTTAAATTATGGCATTATTCTTTGGGGTCACCATACTTTTGCTCAAGCTCTTTTCATATTACAAAAGAAAGTTTTAAGATTAATTTATGGAGTATCAAATACGACTCATTGTAAACCTCATTTATAAGGTCACAAATTTTGACACTGCCGTCTATGCACGTATTGGCCTGTCTCCTTCACATCCGGAATAACATTAATAATTACATAGCATGTACTTCTGTTCATAAATATTCTACAAGAAATAATACACATTTATAAATTGACAAATGTAAATACAGTCTTACTCAAAACAGTTCTCTATTCTTTGCTTTTAAATTATTTAATAGTCTACCTGTTGATATAAGGAATCTTCCATTCCGAGTGTTTAGGACACGAATTAGGACTATATTATTGGCAAATCCATTGTATGATGTCGATGAGTTTTTTTTTTTTAATATTCATGTATCTTAATTTGTATCGATTGTATGATATCATGTATTTTAAATTGTATATGACGATGCCGTACATGTTCCATATGTTTTTGCAAAATAAACTATCTGTCTGTCTGTCTGTCTGTCTATCTATCCATCTATCCATCCATCCATCCATCCATCCATCCATCCATCCATCCATCCATCCATCCATCCATCCATCCATCCATCCATCCATCCATCCATCCATCCATCCATCCATCCATCCATCCATCCATCCATCCATCCATCTATCTATCTATCTATCTATCTATCTATCTATCTATCTATCTATCGTTCACCTTTCCGCATGCAATTCGCATACACCGTTTTTAACACAAAGTAGCAGAGATATAACCTTTTATTAGTTAATATTCATATTGTCTTCTTTAAGAATCACCTTCCACAAACATGGCAAGTGTATTTAATGTCCTGAATTGCTTTAGTCTCCCTACAGACTAGTTTTCTATGCTTTCTTGTATTTTCCTGCCAGCTTTGGACAACTGGCAATTTCCTTCTGTATTTTGGAAACAACTCTCTTTCCCGTAGTTTCTAATTTCACCTGGGTTGCTTAAGTCAGTGCTGCTTCCGTAACTGTAGCTCTACGAAAATCTTCTGTCTTCCTTCTTTTGTTTCTCTCAATGCACTCTTGAAAGTCTTCGCTGGCCGTGCAGGTCGATTCACTACTTTGGAATCGAGAATATCCCTTCGAGACGATCACTGCTTTCTTATATGCTGTGGTCTATCTTTGTTTCTAACGTGAACGACCACAATTATTGTCAGAAAATGTAGGCTCTAAATTTCTAAATTTTCTGAGGAAATGAACTCACAATTGGACAAAAATTACAAAGTATCAAACCAAGATTTATTAGAACCGAAATATCTGATAAAAGTGTACTAATAATATTTTAAAGAATACACTTTTGACTTTAAATTAAATTTTCCAAAATTTGAAAGTTTTCCCACATATTATTTCATAACTCCACAACAATTAGAAATAGAATTATGAAATTTTGTACTCTGATTTAACATGAATTTATGCAAAAGGTAGACTATAACAATTCCCATTTCTTTGAAAATAGAATAATTAGCTTGTCGCACCGGTCAATGGCTTCAAATTAGTGGTTTTTAAAATTATTGAATTTACACCGAAACCGTCCACGCTATTGAAATACGACAGAGGGATAAATTATTCCTTAATAGATTGTCTGTCGCTATAGACAAAACCACGACCATACTCGCAATATTTACCGAATATTAGGATGCTAATAATTTTGGAGGGACATTTTTTCTGAGAAAACAATGGACCTTTCCATCAATACGATATTACACTTTTTTGTTACATACAATATGAGCTTCATGCTCTGAAAACCTTCAGCGTTATTTCACTTCCTCCCTGGCTAAATGAACAAATGGACACCGGTAATAGCAAAAGGAAATAAAAATAATGCTTAATGTGAAATATGAAATGTGAATAAATTCAAAAATATAAATATAGAGACTTACAGGAAGGAGAGCAAATAAGTGTATAGGATAAAGGTTGGTAATTATATGATGCTAATAATATTATGATAATTATTTTTGAGAATGTTTTACTATTTTACTAAGCGAGAGGAAGATCGTTTTGCGTCAACGTATTAAGGGAATGTCCGAGGACAAGTTTCTGCACAAAATCGGTTCTTCTCTCGCTCAGTAAAATTGTAAAAAAATTCTCAAATATAACTATCATAATATTATTAGTATCAAACTATTACCAACTTTTACCCTACATTCAATTGTGAGGCTTAGATTTCAAACTCAAAATGTACATGTTAAAAAAATAGTTTACATGAAATGCTTTTCAATTACTAAAAGCAGATGCTTTAATAATTCATTAACAATCATTTTTAAGAAGACAGGATATTGTTAAAATAGAACTCTCAGGCTCTTATTGCTTGCAATGAGTTGGTGCATGAGCGGTAAGAAATAAATAAAAGGTCTGAATGAAATTACAACAGGACGTTTGGTGATTTAATTTCGTAAATCGTGTTTTAGTGTGATGAGAATGTTTAGGGGATCATAGATATAGAGATCAGTTAGGAAGTTATAACATTGAAAAAAAAAATGATGTTGGGAAATTAATAAGTGGCTACTTAATAAATATAGTTACCGAATGAAGTTTACTGTAAAGAAGTAAATCTTCGAAAGTGATATAGTGAAGTTTATGAAAGATGGTCTTAGTGATAGTATTTACAATTTTTAATGTTTTTTTTTTTTTCTGAGAGTTGATTGTGGTTAAGAAATGAATGATCAATCTAAAGTGAACTAAATGCTACTGTCAAGATTTGGTAAGATTATAATGACGTGTATTAGGTAGAAAAAAAGATCCCAATGAGTGTAACCGGGTGAAGTGTTACGAGTTAGATGTAAGTTAGAAAGACGGAATTATATATAAATTTAGTTAGCAAGATTAGAATCCTGAAAGGAACGTAAATGTGGAAAGAACAGATGGTGGACATTTAAGATCAATAAGAAGAAATTGACTGTTTGGAGTTAAGTTAATAGCGAGAGTAGAAGAGTTATTAGTTGAACAGGCTGTCGAGATCGCATGCTAATTGTAGTTCTATGTAATAGAAAGTTATGGTGAAACCCGTATACATACGTTGTGGTACACCATAACTAATATAAATGATGATGACATCTATCTATCTATCTATCTATCTATCTATCTATCTATCTATCTATCTATCTATCTATCTATCTATCTATCTATCTATCTATCTATCTATCTATCTATCTATCTATCTATCTATCTATCTATCCATCTATCCATCTATCCATCCATCCATCCATCCATCCATCCATCCATCCATCCATCCATCCATCCATCCATCTATCTTTCTACCTACCTACCTGTCTGTCTGTCTGTCTGTCTGCTTGTCTGTCGGACTGTCTATCTGTCTGTCTATCTATCTAGTACACACCTGTGGAGTAACGGTCAGCGCGTCTGGCCGCGAAACCAGGTGGCCCGGGTTCGAATCCCGGTCGGGGCAAGTTACCTGATTGAGGTTTTTCCGGGGTTTTCCCTCAACCCAATACGAGGAAATGCTGGGTAGCTTTCGGTGTTGGACCCCGGACTCATTTCACTGGCATTATCTCCTTTATATCATTCAGACGCTAAATAACCTAGATATTGATACAGCGTCGTAAAATAACCCAATATATACTATTCTATCTATCTATCTATCTATCTATCTATCTATCTATCTATCTATCTATCTATCTATCTATCTATCTATCTATCTATCTATCTATCTATCTATCTATCTATCTATCTATCTATCTATCTATCTATTGCGTGCAATGTGATGTTTCATATTGTTGAAAATACCCAGATGTAATATCTGGATGACTCAATATGATCTGCTTTTTATACGTCAGTGCCGTCCATTCACAAAGAATGATAAACTTGAATATTTGTTGAACCCTACACTGATGTAGTCCGATAAACGGAAGAAATTTGCTTACTACCTACAGCGCGAGGGTTCTGAAGCAATAGACAGTGTGTTTCATAATTATAAATTCAAACTGTAGTACTGAGTAGAGGACAAAGAAGTAAGGCAAGGAGTCCTAACAAACATGAGTCCGGAAAGCAACCGTTTATAAATCAGTGGGATTTAGTTATGCCCCATTAGTACTGGTGGCCTGGGGTAACATAAATTCCGGTATGAACTGCAGGAAAACAGCGTTTAACATGTGCTCAATATGAACACAGTTCATTAATCAACAATCTTACTCATACGAATATTCCTGCAGTGAATCTAATGCTTTGACAACCATTTGTAATGTGATCCCGGAGTCCTTTAACATTATCAACAGAATGTGGACACGCAAAATATTTCAAGCAAAAAAAAATCCATAGGACTGAAGTCGGGAGAACAGTGAGGCCATGATATTGGTAAGCCACGGTCGATATACCTGTTTTGAAAACATGTGAATTAGAACTCTCGAACGTTCCAATGGAAGTGAACCGGTGCTCCGCCATGCACGTACCCACAGAAGCCTTTTCCTTAATGCTACATCATCCAAAAGTCGCGTAGTTCATGTTGGAAAACTGCAGAGGTAGGCACGATCATTAATTCTGCCAAGTAAAAAATCAGTTTGCAAATGTACGACTTGGTGGCCGCAGTAATGACATCATAGCTGGAAAATTATTGGTTCCCGAACCAATGTTTCTTAGAAGTTTTATTTTGTTTCATTATCCTATATCCACTCCTGAAGTTTGTACAGTAGTGGCAAAAAACCGGACCGACCCTTGTAGCTGATTTCAGAGCCTTGTTCACTCCAGAGCACGATAGACTGGTAACTGAGATTTTCATGGTTCGAATCCTGTTTGGAAAGGAAACTTTTTTTTTTGTTCCTTGTTCAAATTTATTCCCAATACTTTTCGATTGCTGGTAAAATTCATGTTCTGGGAATAATAAGTTAATTAAGTAGTAAAATATCGCTGCAATCGAAAAGTATTGGAAATAAATTTGAATAAGGAACAAAAAAAAGTTTCCTTCCCAGGCAGCATTCGAATCACGAAAGTCTTAGTTACCAGTCTATCGTGCTCTGGAGTGAACAAGGCTCTGAAATCAGCTACAAGGGGCGGTCCGTTTTTTGCCACTACTGTACCTACACGTATGAAATGTCCTGTGTAATTTCCCAACCGGTTGAGAAGGACACTAATCGCGATACTAATAACATTTCTCAAAATTTGATTCCAAGCAACACTATCTCTGTATTCCTTTTAATGTTTATGAAGGAGTAATATGGGTGTTGCAAAATTCTCAGAATGACATAGCATAAATGAAAGAAAGTAGATACAATAATTATGTAAGTTGCAACAGTGAATATATGTCAAACGCATTAAGGAAAATTGAAGTTGTTTCGTATCACAGTATATGGTATGTGCCGTGTCGTCCGTCTTTTGTATACCTGGCGAGTACATCGGCGTACAGAGCGAAGGAACCCCGGTCCGTTCATAGTAACATTGCAACGCAATATGTGCAGTTGTGTTATCCTGCAGGATAGGCGAAGACGAATCAGCTTCGACAACTTACAAGCCTATATCGTCGTTTACTGCAAAACTAGTAATTCCATCAATGATGACGAGGTATGTGCTACAGTACGTCATTTTTCTTTTCATTCTGACTGTACGGAGATACAGTAGCATGTTGACGTCGTCTGTTTACGTTTAAAATCTCTTCTGCCAATGGTCTGAATGAAAAAAAATTTGTAAAATATACTGGGTGTTCATTTCAAAGTGTGTCATGACGTCACTGTTGTTGGGTCACCGATTTGAAGCGAGTTTCAGCTTATATGTTAGAGAAGTTGCCTATTATTTAAGGCGTTCTTCAATCTGAACTTGAGAACGTGTACGGTATAACTTGAACGCCGTAGCAACAGATGGCGGTCTGTACGGTCTGTGTGCTACCATAACCTCTTTCGAACTGTGTTTTGCGCCGGCAAGTCGTACGCAGGGTATTTGTTATCATCGGTTGCGTACGGTAACATTCCACAACACAAATCAAATGCTCCGTGTCCATGTTGGCCGTCGAAGTTAATGTCAACAAATACGTAAGTAATCGTCTTAACCCTCTCCCCATATCCCGACAGTACGTATTTCCAAACAGTTCACATTCCTGCCACTACCGGCGTTACCGTACGTATCGGTACGTACTCTTCAGAATGAACGCCGTACTTGCTAGGCAACTTCTCTGCCTCTTAGGTTATACACCTCTGCGGTAGTGTAGGAAGATTGAATTCTCTAGGCTCATCAGCTAGCCACATGATGGCATACAGCGAGCCATGACACATTTTGAACTGAACACCCAGTAGTAAAAGTGCACCTACATTCAACGATAAGTCATCGCGCATCCACTGTCTACTTATGAAGGAGTAATATGGGTGTTGGAAAATTCTCAGAATGACGTAGCATAAATGAAAGCAAGTAGGTACACTCTTAGACAAATAAAATGACCGGGCTCCAGATTCTATGTCCGATTCGGAAGACTTCGGGTGCATTCGTCAGAGCATGATAAACACGCGGACGAATTTCTTCTGTCGTAAATGTTTCTAACACTCCACTGCCACCACTATATGATGATTATATAACATGCTTCTTAAAGAGTCATCGTCTCTCTCGCATAGCGTAGTCGGTAGCATTGTGGTCTTGTATCCGAAAGGTTTCCACTTCGAATATCAATCTATACTTTGTTTTTTCATTATCATTTTTTACTTCTTGTATACTGATAATAACCAGTATTTTTAAATATTTAACAGAAAGTTAACATTTACAAAGTGTAAGTTAGATATATAATAGCAATCCTTTCCCTTGTATCTTGTATTTAAAGAGACTAAACGAAATCTTCTCGGATAGCAATAAACAAAAATAAACCTTAAGTAAAAGAAATCCTTCTCGGATAGAAATAAACAAACATCATCCTTTTCTTTGCATTAAACAAAATAAAGAAGTACATCTCGGAGACCAATAAACAAAAATCAAAATAGACAGAAAATTCAATACCGGGTATGTAATCCCTCCGCATCTATAACCGCCTGCATCCCACGGGGTACACGTCCTTGAATCGCCTACACAAGAAGCTAGACTGTTACCATGGAGCTATTACAAACCAGATATGTAACGGCACTATTTACGAGTGTAGTCAATATCTGAACACATTGGTTTTGTCTTTAATATTATTCATCTCGTTTTTGCAATACTATTAATATTAATATTATAATGATGATTATTATTATTATTATTATTATTATTATTATTGTGTTTGTAATACTATGAATATTATTATTGTTATTATTCAGGTTTTTGCATTATTATTATTATTATTATTATTATTATTATTATTATTATTACTACAGCTACTACTACTACTAGTATAAATTATTGTAACTGATCTATACCCATTATGGAGAAGGGAGAATATCCAAGAACTGAGCATCTATTTTAATTCAAAGGTAATTAGGAAGAAGTCTCCGATATTACTGAATGTTTTTGTTTAAGTTTTGAACTAATCCAAACTCCTGTGCACGTTTATAAATGTATCATTTGTTTCTAGCTAGAGAAAAAATAAAACGAAACAAATACATATACTTATACCCGGGTTTTCTGCGTGTGATGTCAGAGTTTTACCACAGTCTACTACATACAGTCGCGATGCTTGAGGTGATTTTTTGCAAATCTCGTGATAAAGCGCTCCAAGCGGTTAGCAACTAGAAACAATAGACTTTCCACGGTCGACTTTGAACTGTGTCGTATTTCCATCGAGTGCTAGCTCGTTGCGTATTTCACATTGATGCTTGTGAAATGTTCGTTATTGGTTGTAATGAAAATGTTAATGGCTAAAATACAATAATTGGAATAATAATATTTTACTAGAGACACAGAAAAATTAAGTTTTCTTTAATGAAATTTATTGATCACGTTTTATTTTCAATTCTGGTGGCATTATTATTGCTTAGGCCTATTATTTTTCAAAGGATATGTTTTTAATTATAGCTGTTAATTTTGTTGTTATTTTTATTTGTTACTTTACTAGAGACGTAGAAAAAGTCTGTTACAATAAAATTTATTGATCACGTTTTATTTCCAATTCTGGTGTGATTATTATTGCTTAACCTCATCCCACTTTGTTAACTACGTAAGTCTACACTACAAGTACCGGTACACGTAAGCTACTCCATTAATAATTCATATTTCCATTATTATTGTTGTAAAGGGAAATGCAAATTAATATTTATTGGTTTCATAGTTAATTATCGCTATAATCTTGAATGAGTGAAGCGACTATAGTAAATTTCAGTTGGTTTTGCATAAACAAAAATAATATTAACTTATTTCTTGCAGGTATCTTCGAGTTTATGGTGGAATTTAATATACTTCATTAAAATAATAAATTAACTTTATGCACTTAATATTTCAATAATGGAAGGAATGTGTTAATTTTTCCAAAAGAACACAACGAAATTGTAACATATTTTGTCGTCTACTAGGAGAGAGATCTGCGATGATGATGCGATAGTAGCGATCCTAGTGGTGGGCAACTACCCATGTTTGCATTTTTACTACATATTGAGCTTCGCGACTGTATATAGTAGACTGTGGTTTTACCACGGAGCTATGACACGTACACAGTTCAAACCGTTGTTCTTGGATCTCGCTGGTTTCGTCCTTACTACTCTGATTTTAGTCTTGTGTATCAGGCGCACAGCCGAACGGAACTTAGACAAATTTACGCTTCAAGAGTCCGGTCATTTTTTTTTGTCTAAGAGTGTACAATGATTATGTATGTTGCAACAGTGAATGTATGTCAAACGCATTAAAGTAATGTAGGCTCAAGTTCTTTCTTGAGATTCTTGCACCCATTTTATGTTTGGAGCTGTGATAAATTAATTACTCCGGGGTACGTTTCATACGAGGATTAATACTAAATTCCATCTTATGATTTGTGTTGCTACCTCCCCGCTCTTCATGCACTTAAATCTTACACGCCACCCACCCCTTAATCCCACTTTTCGTGACACCCTTCTTCACTGAACACTGCCACCATCTTGCCTTAGAATTCCACTCTCACCCCCACCCCCACCCCCGAAGCGTTTAATTCCATGCTTGGCGTTGAATAGGCGGGGTGTACAGAGTGAATATTGCTCAAGTGATTAAGTTTACAGTTATAGCGTCTTGTATCACTCGCGAACCCATCCTAAAATTAGATTAAATATTCTCGCAGCTACTAAGTTCAAAATTTTCCTTTTACAAGTTTTGGGAAATGAGGGATTACTCGAGAACCGAAACAAAACAAAATGTACTAACACTAAAGTTATTAAAACTCGCGTGTTTTGAACAGGTGGCAAGTAATTTGATATATGAATACGTCAACAAGACCGCTGCCTTCCAAGATTAAAGAGAACAAAGGTCTGTGCTTAAGTTGTCAGCGCCAGCCCCGTTCACCGCGGAAAGAATCATACAAACGAATACTTTCAAATGTTCCTCGAGTTTCTTATTTGTGCAGAGTTCTTCTTTCATACATACCTAATGGAGGATCCGACAGTGTAAAAGAATGTACAAAATACACAGTGTTAAAAATAACGTTTACAACGTTTCAGGGATGATAGAGGAGGTAAAAACAGACCTCTGTTTTAAGTGACAAAACTTTAGCAGATGCGCCGTTTTGCCGCTAGATGGCCTGAAGGAATGGATGGATTGACATCCGTCACAATACACACTCGTTAGTTCTGTTTGTGAACGACCACCTTGTAGGGCCTTGTCTGTTGCCTAACAGACTCCATGGTGATAATTATTTTTATATGCGATGTCCTACCAAAACTTTTAGAAAATATCCCATTGAACATCAAAGAACGAATATGGTTTCAGCGTGACGGTACCCCTCCACACTTTGATCGTCGTATCAGGAACCACCTAAATGCTACATTCACCGATCGCTGGATTGGCAGGGGTTGGCCAGTGCCGTGGCCACCTCGATCACCGGACCTAACCCCACTTGATTTCTTTTCGTGGGGAGACGTGAAATGTTTTATGTATAAGACACCGATCGATACGGCAGAAAACTTAGTTGGTAGCGTTGTTGATGCCGCACATGTTATTGGAGACAATGTTGGCCTTTTTTAGCGTTGCAGACACTCCATAGTGCGAAGGTACCAGGCCTTCAATGAACGCCAGTTTGAACACCACATCTAAGAAGACAATTGCTCTTGTTCTTTATGAATTATACTAACACTTACGTACACAATAAATGGCGCATCTGCCAAAGTTTTGTCACTTAAAAAAGTTATTTGTTTTTACCTCCTCTATTACCCCTGAAAAGTTGTAAATGTTATTTTTAACACCCTGTATATCTGATTAAAATATTTTTAGCAATGTGCTACTCCACCAATCAAAATTACAAGTAATGCCACACAGTAACGAGTGCCCACAACTCACGTTCATCCAGCAGTATTTTTTGCCATCGGCAAAGCGCTACGCCGTTTGAATGATAGCTATTGTTTTATTTTCCATGGTATTAGCTAGAAATGTGCCCAAAGTCATTCAAATGAAGGCATGAGTGTTGTCAGAAAGTGACTTGATACAGATCTCCAATATTTTATTTACATACCACAAAACAAAAAACCTTTTCATTAAACATAAAAGTTATTCAGGAACTAAATTCAAATTTCAATCTCTAAATTGTTCACTTTCTTAAAATTGTAATTGTCCATGTTTGGACAAAAGCTGTGTTTGCAGTGAAAGGTCTGCCCTTGGGCAGAACACTAAATGAATGAATAATGAATGAATGAATGAATGAATGAATTAATGTTGTTGGTTTCATCAGCCTGCTGCCGCTAAGAAGTAGTGATTCTTTCGGAGTTGCATTGGTGTGCTCCCGCTAAGTAGCAGTAGCCATGTACACGGACATCAATTTATTTTACCAACATTTTTAACATTAACCTGGCTATACTCGGTAACACTGTTGCCCCCTTCCATTACAGGAGTTTGATGTTCCTAGTGCAATATGTAAACAAAACATTTTACTAGGTATAGAAGGAGAGAAAAGTAGTGTATCCATTTATGTTGTAGGGAAATACGATATTACGATTTTCAGTTTGATCATCACTTTTACGGAATTTATCAAAATACAGTAGAGTAGTAACATTTTTTTTTAAACTCAACTTTTCAGGCGGCTATGTTCATTATGTAATGTCAACTTTATTTAGCATATTAATTTTATTATTGGGGTGTTAACATACAATATAGAGAGTGCATTTAAATTGTGGGGGTCGTAAGTAAAGGGCTGTAAGTGCACTTAAGTTACTTTTGAGAAAATGGGGTTTAAATATTTAAGCTTTCGTAAAATCGGTGAAATTTTTATTTAAATTTTAATGTGTGATGAGATTAAAATATCCCTTTGCCACTAAAATTTTAGATACTTTAGCTTACACTGGATGCACTTAACTCATGTTATTACAAATGTCACTAGCATTCCTTTGCTTGTAGCCACCTCAATTCAAAATAAGCTAACCTGAATTTTTAAACAAGTTGCTGAAAATGGTTGCCGTTCATTACAATGCAGGCTTCAATTCTTTACGAGTATTATTAAAAACATTTTGAAGCATATTCTCTGAAATTGAAATTATCGTTTCTTGAATATAATTTTTTAGTACGATATTATTAATATAGGTTCTTTCTTCTATAGAAAACGCAACCATATTTCTGAAACACACTATACACTGCAGTGTTTACTTCACTGCTTGAAGACTTTGAATGCAACAGCGGCAGTAAGTTTGTGTGTCTGACGGGAGCAAGGACATTAGTGAAGGGGTGGGATTGAAGTACATTCAGAAATGCAGGTACAATAAAAATGCAAGTAAAAATAAAATGATGTCCCTGTAGAATATTACAGAAATGTCAAGGGACATACTTTCCGAATAGATACCCATTTCAATATTCCGCGTTAAAAATCCAAAGATTTAAGAAAATTTTTCAGCATCCCTGCTGCAAGAACAATAAAACTGTACTACGACATTGTGTTAATCTGATGTTTATAAATGCATCTCAAACAATTACACGCATTTTATTCATACTTATTTTTACTGTTATATTTGGGTCAATTATTCTGGAAAATATATACAATTTCCCACGCATAATACAGCAATATTTCATTCGAAATTCTCACACAATATGTATAATAAGACTAATGATTTTGATTGCTCTCATTACATAGAAAATAATCTCGAATGGAAGGGTGTGCTTCGCATGACAAGACGAGAGACAAAACCGAGATTTCATTCTGTGATGGTATTATTTGTTTTCCTTACTTTTTGTTTTTCTATACGGCAGACAGACGGGAACGTTTATTAATAAAAGAGCTTCAGCGGAATAAAAAACCGTAGAAATGTGTTTTATTTATAAAATGAACGCATCAGAAATAAATAGAAAGAAGATTCAATAACAGAATAACAATATAAACGATAACTCGAAATCACAAATAGAAGTCCATAATATACGCGGAATAACGGATATATAGAGAAATAAAAAGCAAAAGGAACCTCAGCCGATCGACTCTGAGAACGGCAAGGAAATGTAAGCGGAAGATTGTATACGATAACCTCTCACTGAGTGAATGTTTTTATTATTATTATTATTATTATTATTATTATTATTATTATTATTATTTAGAGAGTAATTCCTAAAACTAAATCCTTTAACTCTAGGCAAGGGTGATAAAATTCATTATTATACAGAGACATCATTTTATTTTTACTAACATTTTTAATATTAACCTGAATTTACCTCTGAATTAACGCAGTTTCCTACCCCCTTCCACAACTGGAGTTCGATGATACTGGCGTAATGTGCAAACAAATTACTTTACTACCTGTAGAAGGGAAGAAAAGTAGTTCATCCATTTATGTAAACTAGGAAATATCGCGCTTTTGAGTTTGATCATTTTCATTAGGTTTTTGTTTAATCAAAATATTGTACAGTATTAACAAAGAGTGTTTTTACTCACGAACTGAGCTACCCTTGTGGGCGTATTCATTATGCAGTGTATAATATACTGTCTACAGCACATTAGCGTACAATATAGAGAATGAAGTTAAATTGAAAAATAATAATAATAATATGGATATTTAAATACATTTTTGAAAATGGTGGCCGTTCATTTCGATACAGACTTCAGTTCTTATGTGCATATTATCACACTATAGACTACTGTACCTAATCCGAATTACCAGTTTCTTCCTTCATAACTAGTAACTCATGTTGAAATAATTCTGTACCTACTCTATAAAAGAGTACCTTACGCACTGTAAATGCAATCTTCACTGCTGCCCGATCCGAAAAGATAAAATTACTCAGACATACTATCTACTGTCCGTCCAAGTGGTTATTTCGTAGTGTCGTAGAAAGGGAGGAAATCACGTGACAGTTAATTACTTAAGGAGGCCCTTTTATGTAAGTTATTTTAAACAGTCGTATAATATTACGTAGACGTCAATTCCTAACAGAAACTAATGTTCTCGGAAAAGAACTAAGACAGCCCAGCCACTAGCTGGCGAATAAAAGCTGGTGGGGGAAACCGGAATACGACGTAGGCAAATGGACGGCAGTACCTGTGCGAAAATGATTCAATATTGAAAGCTCTTTCTTTACTGGAAAATGCGAACATATTTTTGGAACGTTCTGTTTACTATGACCGTAAGGCTACTATGACTGTATATGCGGTCTTGGATCTGTGTGGAGGACGGTTGAACTTCATTAGTAGAAGGGGTGGGAGTGAAGTACATTAAAAAACTCAGGTACAATAAAAATTGAAGTGAAAATAAAATGATGTCTATGTACAAGCGTGCAGAAAGCTCCTTAACACTCAATTGTTTGCGCTGTCTGTCAAAATGTCATGCGGCAGTAATCGCAACCGATCAACGAAGCGGTTCAAATAATGCCATGCCTACTTTTAAAAACAAATGTGTTTTTATGAGGAGTACATAACACAAACAGATTATAAGGTCTTTTATCGAAAATATAAGTCATTCTTCTTCTTCCAATCACGTATTAAGCCTGGTGGCCTGTTACGGTCTCACTCCATCGTTTCAGCGGACGGCCCAAAGATCTTGTTCCCAAAGGGCGGTAATTTAGTGCTTGATGTTGTATCCTTGTTTTAGGCATCCTGAGTAAATGAGATTTCCATTTCTGTCTACAATTTTTACGAGATGCATCCAGAAAGTAAGTTTCCCGATTTTTCCCCCTTGAAAGTAAACGTAATTAGCCGCCTCAATAGCGCATATGTAACAGATCTATGACGTTTCAATCATATGCCAGCAGGACAGGTCCCGCCTGGTGCCTGTAGTGTGGCAGCAGTGGTCCGAAATGGAAGCTCTTATTCCTTCTCCCGCCGCCGCATTGCGCCAATTGAAATTCATCGGCAGCTCTGTCAGGTCTATGGGCCGAACATCATGAGTAAGCAGATGGTGCGTCGCTGGTGTAGGCAGTTTTCCGAAGGTCGTCAAAGTATCCATGATGAAGAGCGCAGTGGGCGACCGTCCCTCATCAATGATGATAGTGTTGAGCTGGTGCGGCAGTGCATCATGGAGAACGATTACGGAGCTGAGCAGCCATTTTCCGCAGATATCGCGATCCTTGTTGCATGAGATTGTCACTAAGCACCTGCTGTTCAAAAAAGTGTGTGCAGGTGGGTGCCGAAAAACCTGACACCCGAACACAAAATGCAACGTTTAGGAGCAGCACTGACATTTCTGCAACGGTATCACGATGACGGCGACGAGTTTCTCGACAGGATCGTCACGGGCGATGAGACTTGGATTTCGCACTTCACCCCGGAAACCAAGCAGCAGTCAATGCATTGGCGGCATAGTGGATCTCCGGTCAGGACGAAATTCAAACAGATGCTGTCGGTACAAAAGTGATGTGCACGGTGTTCTGGGACAGGAAGGGCATTCTGCTCATTGACTTCCTTCCAAGAGGTGAAACAGTGAACGCTGACCGTTACTGTGAAACACTGCGAAAATTGCGACGTGCCATTCAAAACAAGAGGCGTTGAATGCTTACTGCAGGTGTTGTGCTCCTTCATGACAATGCTCGTCCACATACGGCTCGGCGCAGATCAGCTGTTTTGACGGAATTTGGTTGGGAGTTGTTTCATCAACCAGCCTACAGTCCTGATCTTGCTCCCAGCGATGTTCACGTTTTCTTGCACCTCAAGAAATTCCTGTCCTCCGGTGAGCGTTTTGGCAACGACGAAGAGCTGAAGACGTCTGTCACACGCTGGTTCCATTCACAGGCGGCAGAGTTCTACGACAGAGGGATACAAAAGTTGATCCCACGATACAAGTGTCTCAATTCTGATGGTGGCTATGTTGAAAAATAGCTGAAACATTGCTGTACCTGTTGCCAATAAATGTTTTCCTGAAAGTGTGTTCTTAAAAAAAAATAGGGAAACTTACTTTCAGGATGCGCCTCGTAATTTCCTCTAACATTGGGTCTATGTTTAATTATTTAAAGAATATCCAAATTTTCTTTCTTGTCTAATCTAGTTTAATTAATATTAATCCGAGTCCTTGGTTCTACGTACCAAGCGCTCTCACCATTGAGCTACGCCGAAGTCCAATTCACAGCACCGGATCGAACTCCCCTCCTCCAGTGTTCTTTCCTTTGTGGCCTGACTTCAAGTTGGGCATGTATGTTGACATTTATTATGTCAACTGCCACTATACAAGGAGCGCACTCAGTTGAGTGACTGGGTAGCCGGGATTCCGCAGTAATGAGCACAGTAATCTGTACAGAAATATGCACTGTTGCTAGAAGAACTTACTAAAGATTGTTATTTTTTTGGTACTATAGAATATATCTATTATGGTAACAATATTAGAGGAAAAAAGTAATAATATTTAGTAAATTAATCTAGTGTAGCCAGCAATTCTTAAAAACTTCATGTCATCATCTCAGCTCAACTGATGAATAAAGCTCAACTGATGAATGATCGTTTGCGTTTGTAAATTTAATAATTTGATTGTCAATGGATTGTATAATTTTAGTAGAGCCATCGATGTAGCTCAGTCGGCAGACACGCTGGGCTGCTGATCCGGAGCTGCGTTCGGGCTTGGGTTGGATCCTCCTTAGGTCTTTTGTTTCTTCCGAGGTTTTCCACATCCGTGGGACTGAAGCCGGATGGTCTATGGCGAGTCCTTGGCATCAACCCCTTTGATTTGATTACCCCCCTTTGATTTTATTACCTGGTTGGGGTTTTCCGAGGTTTTCCCCAACCAAAAGGCAAATGCCGGTTAATATTTTGGCGAATCCTCGGACCTCACCTCATCTCACCACATCTCGCCAAATATTGTAAAAAATTGCACAAAATTGTAAAAATTGTAGAAAATTACCAAATTGTAAAACTATAAAAATTTGTAAAAAATGTAATTGTAATATTGTAAAATTTTGACTTGTTCCACATCTTAAAGCTTCATTGCTTATGTAAGATTTATGGAATTGAATGAATGAATGAATGAATGAATGAATGAATGAATGAATGAATGAATGAATGAATGAATGAATGAATTCGTAGTGATTCAGTGTTCATCACATTTACGTATGGTCCAAATCTTCACTTCCATACATGAGAACAGGTCTTGCCAATGATTTGTAGGCTTTAATATTAGTATGTTTTTGAACAAGAGACGGTTTGAAAATGTTATTAATGGTATTCATTGCATGGCTAAAGTAATTCAGTTTTCTAGAAATATCTTTTTCTTGTTCATAGCTCAAATTACAACTCAAATATTTAAAACATGAGTCCTGTCCTACAGGTTTATTATAAAGGCAAATTTTGTTGTGAAGATAGTTTTTTTCGAGGTATCCCATTACTTTAGTATTATTAATTGAAGTGCCCATCCCATATTCCTCAGAAATGAGTTGTAACGTCTTTATACTCATCTTCCTATACTGTAGAAATATCTCGCCTCTGGAATTCGTTACTTAATGGTGTCAGAGACCGCCGGACTTCATCACAATTCAAAATTAAATTGGAAAATTTTGTCTTAGTTAATTTTTTTAGGTATTGCTAGAAGTATTGATTTGTGTTTTTTTTTCTTTTTTAATCTAGATTAAAATTACAAGTTTCTTGTTTATGTTAGTTAATTAGTTAGGATGGAATTAATTATGATACTTAATCACTCATTTAAAGTTTGTGTGACTGCAACCTGTGTATATTTTTTTTGTGCCTTTACTTTGTTTATAGTGTTTTTTCTCTCTCTTTATTTCTTGTGTAGCTTTACTTTGTATATAGTGTATTTTTTCTGTTTATTTATATTATTGTATTTGCATTCCTGGTATTGTGGAAGAGAAGGTCTGATGGCCTCAACTACACCAGAATAAATAAATAAATAAATAAATAAATAAATAAATAAATAAAATAAATTTTTATGGTAATTGGGAAATAGAATGTTGGATGCCACCTTCAGAATCTGCTAATAATATTACATCATCTGCAAACAGTAATATGTCAAACTTTAAATTCCTATTGAAGTTCAAATTACCAGGTTTTGTTCTTTTCTAGTGTGCAAAATATAAAATTGTTTAGTAGGAAGGGAAACACGTTTATTCATTCTATGGCAGTAGTGCATAGGAGATTGTGAATTCTTACGTTTTCGAAAGAAAGGAATATATTTAAATACAGGAGATTTTATTTGCTGTATCACTATTTAAGTTATTTAATAGTGCAAAAATCTCAAAAATCGATAAATATGTCAAATAGGAGTTATTGCAGGAAAAGCGACGATATTGTAAATAGTAATGGGGATAGACTACAATCTTGTCGAAGACCTTGATTAATTGATTTCCACTCAGTTTGGTTGTTGCCAATACTTACTGAAATATATTTTTCACAATATAAAGTATAAGTTGCATTTTATAATTGCTTTTGGAACATGATCTTCTTACAGAATTTCAAATATCTCTTTTATATTAATTTTAAATTAAAGCTCGGGTCAATATTACCTCACCTATATGTTCTAGGGATAAGTATATTGAGACCATACATTCAAATCCTTTAGCCAAACTGAGGAATATTACGTAGTCTTACAGAGATTCGAAACGAGGACGATATACGCGAAAGAGGATCTCTCTAATGTACTGATATACGGATCTCGGGATTTAGAACAGGACGTATACAAATTGCAAATAACTTAATGAACAAGTTGTATGTTTTTGTACCTCTCTTAGGGAGTAAAATAAATCTAGCGAACAAGCTAAGCTTAAAGTGCTTGCATCTATAATGTATTCTCAGTTAAAGTGTTTGCTGGTTTTGTAATAAAATTAGGATATTTAGTTTGTGCGATTGCCAAAGACCCACATACCTACATAAAGTTGTTTGTCAACGGGATTGAATTTATTGCAGTGTTCAAACGCAGTCCAGTGTCACCAGCTCTCCCGCGTAATTTATCTTAGTACTTCGTAGACCGTGTTTAAACCACGCCATCACACAAGTCTGCGTGTGAAGATGTATTCAAAATACTGCGGTTAATTACTTTCCGATACATAGAGGCTAGTACATACAAGACGTGGTATTTGCTGCTTACAAATAGACCTATGCTAATTATGTCAGGATAATATTTCCTACACGACAGATCTTTATCTTAAGAGAAGTTGCTCCTTATCGCATGCAAAATAATGGTAAAAATGCTTCAAGATTAAAATGTCCAGTCCAAAACGTCCACAGGGAAATATGTCCACATGCAAAAATTTCAGCGCAAAAGATAGGCAGATAGAGAGGTACCTAGGTAGATATGGAGATAGATATATATATATATATATATATATATATATAGAGAGAGAGAGAGAGAAATAGAGATATATATAGAGGGTTTTTAAAAAATACGGGCCATAATATCAGGTATGTACAGGGACATCATTTTATTTTTACTTCAATTTTTATTGTACCTGAGTTTTTGAATGTACTTCACTCCCACCCCTTCAACCATCTTCCGAACAGACCCAAGACCGCATATACAGTCATAGTAGCCACAGTACGTTCCAAAAATATGTTCGCATTTTCCAGTGACGAAAGAGCTTTCAATATTGAATCATATTTTCGCACAGGTACTGTCGTCCATTTGCCTACGTCGTATTCCGGTTTCCGCAACCAGCTTTTCTTCGCCAGCTAGTGGCTGGGCTGTCTTAGCTCTTTTCTGAGAACATTAATTTCTGTTAGGAATTGGACGTCTACGTAATATTATACAACTGTTTAAAATAACTTAAATAAAAGGGCCTCGTTAAGTAATTAACTGTCACGTGATTTCCCTCCTTTCTACGACCTTACGACATAACCACTTGGACGGTCAGTAGATAGTATGTCTGAGTAATTTTATCTTTTCTGGCAGAAGTGAAGATTGCAATTACAGTGCGTAAGGTACTCTTTTATAGAGTAGGTACAGAATTATTTCAACATGAGTTACTAGTACGAAGAACTGGTAATTGGAATTAAGTACAATATGCTATAGTGCGATAATATGCACATTAGAACTGAAGCCTGTATCGAAATGTGTTTAAATATCCATTTTGTGATTATTTTTCAATTTAACTTCATTCTCTATATTGTACGCTAATGTGTTGTAGACAGTATAATATACTGCACACTGCATAATGAATACGTCCACATGGACAGCTCAGTTCGTGACTAAACACTTTACTGTATTTTGATTAAACAAAAACCTAATGAAAATGACTAACTCAAAAGCGCAATATTTCCTAGTATACGTGAATGGATGAACTACTTTCTTCCCTCCTACAGTATACCTAGTAATGTGATTTGTTTGTATATTACGTCAGTATGATCGAACTCCAGTCGTGGAAGGGGATAGCAAACGGCGATGATCCAGAGGTATAGGCAAGTTAATATTAAAAATGTTAGTAAAAATAAAATGATGTCCCTGTATTTCCCACACGTAGACAATCAAAATAGTTCATTACAACATGTGTCCGGAAATGCTTTATTTCCGAATTATGGTCTTCACAACATTTAAATTCACCGGAACGGTTTTCTTTCCGCAGGTCGTTGCCGTCATAAGAGACATTAAGAGGGCACTCTGACACTTCATTCCGAGGCGAAGGTTACATTCAGTGTTGTGTAGGCGTTAGACTGTGCGACATGTATTAAAATCAAAAGCTGGCAGAGATACACTTCATGTACGGTAAGGCGGACGGCAATGCTGCGCTGGCTCGTCGTTTGTACCAGGAGAGGTACCCACAGCGACAATGTCCAGATCGGAAGACATTTGTAAGTCTCCATTACCGTCTGTGCGAGTATGGAAAATTTAACTCTCCTGGTTTGGGGAGGGGACGACCAAGATCTACAACTCCAGAAGTACAGAAGGAGATTCTGGACGCTGTGAACATGACTCCTTCTATCAGCACACGAAGGGTAGCGTTGCAAGTCAATGTTCCTCATACGATTGTCTGGAGACTGTTGAAAGAGTATCAAATGTATCCTTATCATTTGCACCGTGTACAGGCCCTGTCACCAGGAGATTACCCTGCACGAGTTAGGTTCTGTCAGTGGTTCTTGCAGCAGTGTGGTGTAAATCCGAACTTTCCTGCCTTAGTATTATTTACAGATGAAGCACAGTTCACACGAGATGGCATAACAAATTTCCACATTCAGCATGTATGGACGTATGAAAACCCACTTGCAACTGTTCCATCTCATCACCAGGTGCGGTTCTCCCTCAACATGTGGGCCGGTATCATTTTTGATGGATTAGTTGGACCCCATGTACTTGTAAACATACTTACGGGGCAGGCGTACACAAACTTCCTGGAAAACACCATACCTCATGTTTTAGAAGACACTCCACTGATCAATCGTCAACACATGCACTTCTTGCATGATGGCACTCCTGCACACTTCAGTCGTACGGCTCGCCGGTACTTGGATAGAAGGTTTCCTGATCGATGGATAGGTGGAGGTGGCCCAATTGCTTGGCCTCCACGCTCACCAGATCTGAATTTCTCGATTTTTACTTGTGGGGCCATTTAAAATCATTGGTTTATTCGTCTCCGGTGCCTGATTTGGAATCCCTTCGGAATCGAATTGTGGCATGTTCTGAGGACACACACAATACTCCTGGAGTTTGGGATCGTGTTCGCAGGTCAATGAGACATCGATGTGAGGTCTGCATTCAAGCAGGAGGTGGACATTTTGAACATCTGTAATGACAACGACCTGCGGAAAGAAAAACGTTCCTGTGAATTTCAATGTTTTGAAGGCCGTAACTCGGAAATGAAGTATTTCCGGACACATGTTGTAATGAACTATTTTGATTGTCTACATGTGGGAAATATATCCCTGAAATTATGCCCCGTATTTTTTAAACATCCTGTGTGTATATATATATATATATATATATATATATATATATATATATATACAGTACTAATTTATAACTGAAAAACATATACATAACACCAGAAGAAATGTCCCAACGCTTTTGGCAGAACCTAAATGTCACACTACAGCTACATTAAGACACAGTAGGAATTATGGACCAAGGATATACAATTCAGTATTGAAAAATAATCCAGACCTAAGCAATCTTCACATTCTTAAGTTAAAAATAAAATGAAAATGTTTGTATGATATTTGATAAATTTTATTATTATTTTAAATGTTAGTAGCATTATATGTTACTAATATTTATTGTATTTATCTGATGCATTAACCTATATATATATACACATATATATAGATCATTTTCTTAATTAATAACAGTGTACATCAGCAATAAATGATTTCTTAGCATCGCCACAGATACATTTGATTGTACTTGTCAGTAGAGAGTTATTGAAATTTATATTTTCCCCACCATTCATAAAATATTTCGATATGATACCTCTTGCACGAAAGGGGAGATCTATAACTGAAACTCGATTAATATATTTCAGTATTATTTGTATTTATCCTCGTAAAAATGAACAGTTTGACTGGTAGACATTTTGTTTTTCAGCATTAACTTCCCATGATTGTATGAGAAGATTCGAAGAGAACGGCAGTTACGTAGACCTTCGGCCTCCCCTGCTACCAATAATGCGTAGCACAATGTCAATACGGCGGTTGCTGTCGTCTGCGATCAGGGCTATAGCCCTGGTCTGCGATAAAACGAACTTTTCTGTTCATTTTCGAGATAATTTTTTTTCTGGTTATTATATGCTTATTTAAGTTGTTTTAACTCTCGGTAGTGGTTTTATATTTTATTTTATCCGTCTTAGTATTTATTTTATTATTGTAAATTTGTTTGTTTTATTATTATTATTATTATTATTAATGAACTAATTTGTATTACTATCCTTCTATCATCTCCGTCACGGATATATTATTATTATTACTGTTATTATTATTATATTATTATTATTATTATTATTATTGTTACTATTATTTCTAACATCAATTTTATTATTGATCTTTTTAAAATTTATGTAGACTACTGGACTGTACCCGTGCACGAGCATATGCTTGTTTAAGGTATATATACATATGTATCATTTCAAATGTAAATTGTGAATAAATTTGAATTGAACATATAGAAAGTTACACAACGCAGAACTGCACGCATTGTATTCTTCAACTGACATAATTAGGAACAATAAATCCAGACGTTTGAGATGGGCAGTGCATGTAGCACGTATGGGCAAATCCAGAAATGCATATAGAGTGTTAGTTGGGAGACCGGAGGGATTAAGACCATTAGGGAGGCCGAGACGTAGATGGGAGGATAATATTAAAATGGATTTGAGGGAGGTGGGATATGATGATAGAGACTGGATTAATCTTGCACAGGATAGGGACCGATGGCGGGCTTATGTTAGGGCGGCAATGAACCTCCGGGTTCCTTAAAAGCCATTTGTAAGTAAGTATATATATATATATATATAGATAGATAGACAGAGAGAGAGAGAGACGGAGCGAGATGAATATAGAGAGAGAGATAGAGAGAGACGGAGGAGACAGAGAGACAGAGAAAAAGAGACAGAGACAGGTACAGGTACAGATAGATAGAGTTTATTTTACTTTCTTGGGTTATTTTATGACGCTGTATCAACATCTAGGTTATTTAGCGTCTCAATAAAATGAAAGTGATAATGCCGGTAATATGAGTCTCGGGCACCGAAAGTTACCCAGCAAGATAGATAGATAGATAGATAGATAGATAGATAGATAGATAGATAGATAGATAGATAGATAGATAGATAGATAGATAGATAGATAGACAAATTCGTTAGATAGATAGATAGACAGACAGACAGACAGACAGACAGACAGACAGACAGACAGACAGACAGATAGATAGATAGATAGATAGATAGATAGATAGATAGATAGATAGATAGATAGATAAACGGACGGACGGACGGGCGGACAGACAGACAGACAGACAGACAGACAGACAGACAGACAGACAGACAGACAGACAGACAGACAGACAGACAGACAGATAGATAGATAGATAGATAGATAGATAGATAGATAGATAGATAGATAAACGGACGGACGGGCGGGCGGGCGGACGGACGGACAGACAGACAGACAGACAGACAGACAGACAGACAGACAGACAGACAGACAGACAGACAGACAGACAGACAGACAGACAGACAGACAGACAGACAGACAGACAGACAGACAGATATATAGATAGACAGACAGACAGATAGATAGATAGACAGGCAGGCAGGCAGGCAGGCAGGCAGACAGACAGATAGGTAGATTAGACAGAGAGACAGATTAGATAGATAGATAGATAGATAGATAGATAGATAGATAGATAGATAGATAGATAGATAGATAGATAGATAGATAGATAGATAGATAGATAGATAGATAGATAGATAGATAGATAGATAGATAGATAGATAGATAGATAGATTGTTCTTCACGAATCTGAAATGGATCTTTTGAAGTCGCAGGCGAATTGACTGAACTTCGCTCGGCTGGATCGTGTGGAAATGCGAAACTGTCATTCTGTGTAACATTGTATTACAGTGAACAACTAATGGCGTTGCCTGTTCGACAGACGCAGAGGCGAGCGGAAATGGCGTAGTACTGTGGCATTATTCCGAGTTTGCGATGTCATCCTGGGGTAATAAAATTGCTGGTGGTTGCTTTAGTTCCGGCTGCTTGCCTCGACTCCGATTCTAGGAATTGCTGTTTAACGCCGAGGTGACTAGACTAAAAGAAGGAAAGACTCCACGATAGAAAGCTGAGAATGACTTGGTTCAAACGTAACACGTCTTCAAAGCTAGACTGCTCCTTAATTTTTGGTGAAATTGAGTCGTTCACTGAAAGATCACCAGCAATCCAAAGAGACGTCTTGACCTCTGGTGGAATGATCATTCCTCTATAGACTCAGCGACAATTCCAGAGATCCCCATTATTCTTGGTGTGAGACTTTTCTAGCTGTCAGTGTCCAGACATACAATAGGCGAAGTAATTTTCGGTGTCGTTGGACTGGGTATTTCCATAAAAGAACACGGAGTACACAGTAAATTCGACTTTGTATTTATAGGATAAACAGATCTGCGAAACCAATCAGTTGTCATTCGCTGAGAATGAGAATTTACATTTCCTATTATAAACAATACAAACCACGACATCAATATGCTGCTTTAATTTAAATTAAATTTATTTTGTTTAACTTTTTTTTTTCATTGGACCACAGTTTAGTATATACATTTTCAAATCTCAATATTTAATAAATATGCATACATAGATAGTTGCTGACCACCAGGATCGCTACTATCGTCTCAGCACAGACCCTTTCCCGAGCAGACGATAATGTAGCAGATTATTTTACGACGCTTTACCAACAGCCATGGTGAATTTGCAAAACAACTTAAGTCCCTAAAAGTAGTTTTGAGAAAATAAAGAAAACTGTTTTGGCCTCGCTGAACCATATATAGTTAAAATATATTTTTTTTATGTAAGAGAACTTGTTTTAGTATAAAAATTCATAGTTTTATACTCTTCATCATGTCATAAAATTAATTATCTTAAGGACTTAAGTTGTTCTGCAAATTAATTTCAAACTTGCATCATAATTATTAGATTACTGAGACATAAAAAAATGTTTCAATGTTTCACTAAATTCATTTATACCAAAATCATAAAATAACCTTATTGCAATTGTTGAACAAAATTATTTTGAACAATTTGTTGATCACAAGAGCACATATCTTGTACCATAATGTAGTTAAATGCACCAAATCTCTACGCTCTTGCTAGCCCCTCGTTCTAACATAACTCTCAAAAACAAAAATTCCAATACCTATACAAACATAAAAGTTATAATAGGTGCAGTGGCGGTTGATTGACTGAGGCAAATGAGGCCGGGCCTCAGTCACTTGGCTTAACTGAAATCAAATTTTGTTTTTATGTAATATATTAGTTATTTGAATGAAGCATATATCGCTGTAGAAGCATTTGAAAATTTTGTGATGGAGATAGACCTGTTTTGCAGTAAAGTTTCTTCATGAGGCCAGGATCGCTCGTGCCGGGTCTGCTTCTGAATTTTCGTGTGTCTTCGCGGGCTTTTGAGGTTGCGCTTAAAACGTTGCAACTGAGGCACAATTCGTCTGGCCTGGTCAGGTTTCACTCCTCCCAACCATGGGCCGGCTTCAAGGGTAGAGTGGGGTGGGAATAGGTCTTCCTAAATAGGCCATAAATAACAAACGTTTCAGCTCTTTGGCAGGCAGAGACCCACACTATTCTCTCCTCTTATGTCTTAGTTTATGACTTAAGTGAGGGTGTTGTACTGTTGTACTTTGTGTAGTGGATCTGGACCAATGTTGTTATGTATTTCGGGAAAATATACACAGAAACAAATGCCAGAAATAATGCTGGTGTAGTTAATTCATTGTTAGAGTGTCCTTTTTCGAGAAGAAATAATACAAACAATATTGAAAGAAAGGAAGTTTTAAATAAAGAGAGAGTCTACCGAGATACCTACGACATCGCTGACAATTTTTCTGACAGATCTTAAAACGCGAGTTTCTATTGCATCCTGGAATGAGCAACATAAATGGTTAAGTGGTAATGTGGTGCAAAATAAACTTCTCTGCTGGCTTTGTTTCTTGCTGTCAAAAGAAGAAAATAAAAAGGAAAGAAAGAAACGGAAATTTCAATACATAATATGGGTTGCTTCATCACACTGAAACTATAACTGAAACTCGCAGCATAACAGCTTATTTGGTGAGTGAAATTATTATTTTTCATTATTAGTAATAATAATAGACTAATAATAATACAGTAATAATGACATTAATAATATAATAACAATCATAATTAATATCATAAATACGCGTAAACATTTTCTATCGGAGGCACTTAAACTAGTTGCATCTGGCCTCACCGAGGATTTCGATCACCCGCCGCTACTGAATAGGTGCACAAGATAAATGGGACAGTCCGTATATAAAGATGGCACTGCAAAAGATTAACATAATGCAGGTATGGAGGGCGAAGTTAGGAAAGTTATGAATGACCTTAACCCTGCTGAACTTCTTCAGGAAGAATAAAATGATGAATTGAAGACTAATCATATTTATAATACAAGCAGTATGTACATTCAACAACATGTATAAATTTAAATAAATTTTATTTTCACCAAATGAAATATGTTTTATGTCATCTATTTTTCTTTGCCATAGTGGACGAAATATTTAGTGGACGAAAACATAATGGATGAAGCATGAAAATGGACTAAATGGTCAATGGACAAACCTTAATGGACGAATCATGAAATGAACAAATCTGTCAGTGAAAAAAAAAGTGGATGTAACGTAGTGGATCAAAGGTCTTATAACGGCGAAGTGTTATGCAAAATATTGTTTTTTTTTCGGATTGTTTCAGAACAATATGTGGCATGTTATACAGAGGTTTTTGCAGTTTTAAGTTATAAAAACATACCAATGAACCAACAGGATTACAATGAAGAGCTAAACACAAGAAAACGGATACAACCCTAACATAATAGACAACATAATACGTAAGACAAAACATAATCACAAAAAACATAAGAATACAACACAAACACAAGAACACAAAAAATATATCACACTAACATACGAAAACAAAAACACACATAAAATTGCAACCTCATTCAAGATATTAAACTACAACATCGCATACACAACAAATAACACTCTACAAAAACATCTCAACACACAAACAACACAAACAAACAAATACAACTACACAGGCGTATACAAACTCAAATGTAACACCTGCAACAACTTCTACATAGGACAAACAGGCAGATCGTTTCAAACACGTTACAAAGAACACATCACAGCCATAACAAAATTACAAAACACCTCCACATATGCAGAACATATCACAAATGCTAACCACACCCACAGAGACATCAACAAAGATATGGAAATACTACACATCCAACCAAAAAGCCAGAAACTAAACACACTAGAACAATATGAAATATACAGACACACGAAAACACACCTCAACGAAATTCTCAACAAAACTAAACTTCAAAACACACACACTGTTTGAGTCTACACTATACCACACGAACACATCCTCACAGGAAAGAAAACAAGAGGCGCCAAGACCAACAATGACCAGTTCTGAAGATGACCCATAAATAGGTCGCAACATGTAAACGAGGTACGTTGAAGTTTAACACAGGAAAGTCTTATCATACATATTCCGAAGTGGTATAGTGTTAAAAGTGTAATCAATATGTATTATAAAAAATGTGTAAGAAAATATCGGAAAAATAATTTGAAAGATTTTGCAAGATCCTAGGATCTAGACGAAAAGTGATTTGACTTCACGAAATACTCAGGAGATACGATTTTGCCATCACCACGATAAATTATAACGTAAGTACAGGGGACACTGGAAACAACTACTGCCACTCCAGTCAGCTTCAAAACTATACATTTCCACCCAATGGAATTTATCTGATGAAGTGAAATACAAAATGATGCATAAGTATTTAGCATTTATGTTATGGGTACTCATTAGCTGGTCTGATAATATCGAGAGAATAAATTAGGGATGCATTTCAAGGGACGTCCCCAGCATGGTGGTCACACCCCGAACGTTTGCTCATTAAAATGTTCACGTTATTATAAAGCACCAATCCAGTTTGACTTTCAAATGAGCTGTATTTTATTTGCAATTATTATTTTTAAAAACCATAATTTGTATCGCTTGAAATTTTAATTGATTTCATCATGCCGCCAAATGTATGTCATGTAATTTGCCAGCCGGACGGTGAATTTTCCACAATCTTCAACTTGATTTTTTTTAAAATTTTATTGGGTTATTTTACGACGCTGTGTCAACGTCTCAGTTTATTTAGCGTCTGAATGAGATGAAGGTGATAATGCCGGTGAAATAAGTCCGAGGTCCAGCACCGAAAGTTACCCATTGGGTTGAGGGAAAACCACGGAAAAAACCTCAACCAAGTAACTTGCCCCGACCGGGAATCGAACCCGGGCCACCTGGTTTCGCGGCCAGACGCGCTGACCGTTACTCCACAGGTGTGGACTCTTCAACTTGATATTTGACTGATGACTTAATGAAATAGTTAAAATTATACATCTTGATTACCCAAGTTTAACACTGTATCACTTCGGAATATGTATTATATGACTTTCTTGTGTTAAATTCTATCGTACCTGGTTTACATGTTTCGACATTTTATGGGTCATCCTCAGAACTGGTCGTTGTTGGTCTCGGTGCCTCTTGTTTTGTTTCCTGGTGGGGTGTGTTCGTGTGGTGTAATGTAGAGTCAAAGAGTGTGTGTTCTGAAATTGAGTTGTGTTGAGAATTACATTGGGGTGTGTTTTTGCGTGCCTGTATATTTCATATTGTTATAGTGTGTTTAGTTTCTGGCTTTTTGGTTGGACGTGTTGGATCCTAACCACACCTACAGAGACATTAACACAGATATGGAAATACTACACATCCAACCAAAAAGCCAGAAACGAAACACACTAGAACAATATGAAATATACAGACACAAGAGAACACACCCCAATGAAATTCTCAACACACAACTCAATTTCAGAACACACACACTCTTTGACTCTACATTTCACCACACGAACACACCCCTACAAGAAACAAAACAAGATGCACCAAGACCAACAACGACCAGTTCTGAGGATGACCCATAATAGGTCGAAACATGTAAACCAGGTACGACAGAATTTGACACAAGAAAGTCATATAATAGACCTACATATTCCGATTTAAAATGATATATTATGTTAACTAATAGCCACTCATTTCTCATTCACGTCTCAACACACAAATTTCTCGCCTTGTGTTGTCCAGACGGCGAACCTGGGATGAACTGACCGCAAAGCAATGAAATTTTTCTACTGGGTGTTCAGTTCAAAATGTGTCATGGCTCGCTGTATGTCGTCATGTGGCTAGCCGATAAGCCTAGAGAATTCAATCTTCCTACACTTCCGCAGAGGCGTATTACCTAAATGCCAGAGAAGTTGCCTAGCAAGCACGGCGTTCATTCTGAAGATTACTTACCGATATGTAGGGTAACGCCAGTAGTGGCAAGAATGTGAACTGTTTGGAAACACGTACTGAAGTGAGTTTTTTTTCTTACTGTCGGGATATGGGGAGAGGGTTGAGACGATTACTTACGTATTTGTTAACTTGGACGGTCAACATGGACACGGAGCATTTTGATTTGTGTTGTGGAATGTTGCCGTACGCAATCGATGATAACAAATACCCTGCGTACGACTTGCCCGCGCAAAACACAGTTCCAAAGAGGTTATGGTAGCACACAGGCTTTACAGACCGCCATCTGTTGCTACGACATTCAAGTTATACCGTACAAGTTCTCAAGTTCAGATGGAACGCCTTGATTAATAGGCAACTTCTCTGACATAAAAGCTGAAACTCGCTTCAAATCGCTGACTCACAACAGTGACGTCATGACACACTTTGAAATGAACACCCAGTAGTGTTGGTGTGTGGAACGGGTATTAGGGCAGGCATATCTGAGTTTCAATATGATCACCAAATTTAAAATTCAAAGCTGATAGCTCACTCGTGGTTTATGGTTTCCAAGCTCGAATAACAGACTGACAAGATACATTAAATTTGCATTCATATCCAAAATCGTTGCTATCTTTCTGGGATTAAGTATGATCGAAAGTTCGACTGAAATTACTTTAATGAATTAGGCTTTTTAGTTCTAGTCATATAACATGACTAGGGATGGAAGTTCGGACACCGAACATATTAAGTTAATTACGTCCCGTATTATAAAATTCGTGTTTACATAAACTCAGGGTAATACAGAGAATTGTACAGAGCACTGCTATGTTTGAATCAAAACATTGCCCGGTAGAGTCAGGTGACAAACTTGCAGATTATAACACACATTTACGAAAGCGACTTACTTAATTGCCTTCTTTGTAGAATATGGTGACGAATGAATGTTAGCCATGATGTCCCATGTTGGGCACAGGCCTCCTGTGATTGGGTCAGAACCCCCTCAACATGGGTGGCTCAAGTGTACTCGCTCGGCGAGCCAATCCAGGCGAGCTTGTCGTGTATACTACAACTGTACAACTGTAAATTGTTAAAAATAAACCTATTTCGATTGTCACTCAAACAAGAAAATTTTCTTTCCACATTATAACATGAAGATAAATATTTTGTAAGCATGGTTGTTGGAGTCGGCAATTTTCTAGACATACAAGCCTACTTTTCAAAGTTTATTCTTAAGTTTTTGAAGCGGAATATTTGCACATATCAGCATCAGACACAAGTCATAATAAAAAGTGGACTGTTCCAAAATCAAACCACTAAACAATTTCAGATGTTCGGTGTGTCTTTTAGAGTCACAATGTTTTTTTTTTTTTTTTTTTTTTTTTTTTTTTTGTAAATCATTATGCTTAACAAGTTTTACGTCCAACACACTTTACATCATAATATATTTTCGTCTTTGACTGAAAAACAATGATCTCCAAAGCGTTTTAGAAGCGCAAGGAGAAGTGCAGATTTTATTGGCGACATTTTAATACATCTTCATTGTACCTTTGCTATATCACAACTGAAATTCTTACGAAAAGTTGGCTTTATAAAGAGAAAACAGGCGTGCTGTGTCGAAATAATCTATTATAATTCATTAAAAAATACAAAACCCGCATCCGTTAAAATTCGAATGAACAGAGCTCCCTTCTCGCGACGCGTTTCATTTTGCATACGAACCTGAAGGTACATCCGTAAAGTAAATAACTAACGTCATCCTATAACCAGCGTTTCTTTAACCTGTAGCCGCCTCTAAGCAATGATTTGGTGTCCGAACTTCGTTCCCTAAAATGGATGACATTTTGTCGAAGTGTACATGAATTTCGAGGCTTACATAGACGGCGGCTTCTCACAGTGTGTCTTGGTCTCTAATACCTCTATAGTCTATTCTTATAGGCTACCTTTATTTTTAAATTTTTTATATAAACAACTTTCTCTCTAACATTTGGGCCTGTATTTTTTATTATATGTAATTCGGACCCCATGTAGGCTTACTTCTAAACAGGCTTGAAGGTCAACTGTACAGACCTTCCTGGCAAGGGCCCTGTCTGCTTTCTTGGCCAAGATTCTACTGAAAATTCGTAAAAAAAATACACTACGTAGGCCTATATGGTGGCGCTTCCATACACTTTAGGTTAGGTTACATTAGGTTAGGTTAGGTTAGGTTTGGTCACGGTGGCTACAGGCGGGTTAGGACGACACTTTGCACGTCGGCCATACTGAGGCCTATTGTTCACCCCGAAGTATATGGGATGAATGAGGATGAGGGTGTACCATCCCACCGGCCGCATGTGACTACTCATCCGCTCACCTAATGGGACTTCCTACCCTCCCCCGCTCTAATTTCACATCGCCAAGGTGACTAAGTAGCACAAGATCCATTCCAACGGCCCCTCCAAAATGTCGAAGCGCCATTGGGAGTGCTTTTAAGGAATGAATTCTGGCAGTCCCGTTGCCCTCGGGTACCTGAATCGAAACTACTCTGGTCGATGGATCGATAGAAATGAATTAATTCCCTGGCCTCCACTGTCACCTGATTTAAGACTCTTGCATGTCTATGAACTTGTGGGGTAATTTAAAAACACTGATGTATTCGTCTCCGATGGGAAAGTTCGCCATTCCCCGCAACTGAATTGTAGTAGGTTTTCAGAAAATATGAAACACGCAAGGAAATTTGGAGCGTTCTTGCGAGACCATGAGATGTCAATGTGAGGTCTGCATTGAGGCAGGAGGCGGACATTTTGAACATATTCTCTAGGGCGTTGTGAAGAACTAAGTAAAATAAACCACTTACAGTAGATAGACATTTCGGGTAGCACGTGTTGTAAAAGCTTGTAACTCGGAAATTATATATAAACTGAATAATTATTATTACGTGTATTATGCAAATCAAGATTTCAGGTATAACTCCCTGTAAAGTTGATTTGAATAATTTTGAGGGAAAAATTGTTCCGGAGCCGGGTATCGAACCCGGGACCTTTGGTTTGACGTACCAACGCTCTACCACTGAGCTACTCGGGAACTCTAACCGACACCGATCCAATTTTTCCCTCTATATCCACAGACCTCAAAGTGGGCCGACAACCGTCAAGCAACCAACTTTCGAGTGCACACTAACTCCGTGTGACTTAAATTGTGGTTTCCTGTTAACGAACAGTGACGTGTATTATGCAAATCAAGATTTCAGGTATAACTCCCTGTAAAGTTGATTTGAATAATTTTGAGGGAAAAATTGTTCCGGAGCCGGGTATCGAACCCGGGACCTTTGGTTTGACGTACCAACGCTCTACCACTGAGCTACTCGGGAACTCTAACCGACACTCTGTTCGTTAACAGGAAAACCACAATTTAAGTCACACGGAGTTAGTGTGCACTCGAAAGTTGGTTGCTTGACGGTTGTCGGCCCACTTTGAGGTCTGTGGATATAGAGGGAAAAATTGGATCGGTGTCGGTTAGAGTTCCCGAGTAGCTCAGTGGTAGAGCGTTGGTACATCAAACCAAAGGTCCCGGGTTCGATACCCGGCTCCGGAACAATTTTTCCCTCAAAATTATTCAAATCAACTTTACAGGGAGTTATACCTGAAATCTTGATTTGTATATATAAACTATTTTCAGTGTTTACATATGAGGAACACATTCTTGAATTCATGACGCTTATCTTTGGGACAATGGGTATGTGGGTAAATGCGAGAGTTCAGGGTTGTATTTGACTAATGTAAAGACTCCAACAATTCTATGTGACCTATCCCAGACGTTACAGCTGACATACGATACCTAAATACGCTACTCATTGCAGTTCCCCAAATTCCTCAAGATTCCTAGTGGGTATCGACTCCACACACGAGTTGAAATTTATTGAGACTATTTCGTTTATATGACGTCTTTCCATTTTCGACCAATGAAATGTAATGAAATTTTGAATTCCAACCAATCACAGTCATACTTTGCGATAATTTTTGCAGCTAGATTTATCGCTATCAATTTATCGCATGGTCGTTCTTTTGTTTAGTCGCTGTCGCCAACTGTTTCCCCGTAAATTGATGATCATGAATACATTAAGATGCAACTACACGGTTAAATTTTCCTTTCAATTTTAAAGCAATGAATGCAAGTTTGATCTTTAATATTAATTAATATATTTACGTAATGAAGACGACGTTCAAAACGACGCACCATGTAGACACAAAATCTTCATGCATCTTAATTGAACGTATTTTTAAGCTTGATTTTTTTAATATTCTTCCCAGATTGCACGCATACGCGATTGGAATATTGAACTGTGTAGATGCAGCTTTAGTTCCGTTACACACTACAGCGAGAAAGCGTTTGTGGAGCTATAAAAAATGCTTTCCTGAAGCACTGAGTAAGTCGAAATAAGGCACAGATGACACTGGTTCTGCTCCCACAGGTAACTTAACCTATAATTGTAGCCAATAAAATTAGTATTTTGTGAATGAAATGAAACAATTTATAGAAAGTCAGATGTTCAAATTTATGTAACATCATCGCATATCAAACCCTAAGACCTTGCACAGTAATAATAAGGTCTTTGATCAAACTGCCTTCCGTTATGGCGTAATAAAATTCGTGTTTTAATTAGGCCTATCTATACAGAGATGGCTTCACTGTGTAGCAACATGTCTCGCTGTGAATACATAAGCATTGGTATATAGCTGTCCCCACTATTACTGTTAAATTAAATTATGATTTCAGCAGATAATTAAAATGTATTTATGTTATAATAATGAGAGATGAGTGCAGTACATGTAATTAACATTGTTAAACCTGAATTTCGCAATTGGCGTTAGTGAATAAGTTCATCGAATTCCTTTATTGCAGTAATCGATATTCATCTACGAGTATTTCAACTTCATAATGTCTGAATAGGTTAAGTATTCGTTAATAAACAATTATTAACAATTGTTACCGAATTTTAGGGATATACAGGGACATCATTTTATTTTTACTTCAATTTTTATTGTACCTGAGTTTTTGAATGTACTTCACTTCCACCCCTTCTACTAAGGAAGTTCCAACTCCACACAGAGCCAAGACCGCAGATAGTAAGCAGTACTGTGTTACTGAGTATAGTACGTTCCAGAAATATGTTCGCGTTTTCCAGTGACGAAAGAGCTTTCAATATTGAATCATATTTTCGCACAGGTACTGTCCGTTTGCCTACGTCGCATCCCGATTTCGCCCAGCTGCTTCTGCTCGCCCCTCTGTAAAAGCTGGGCTGTCTTAGCTCTTTTCTCAAACATTAATTTCTCTTAGGAATTGGGCGTTTACATAATATTATACAGCTGTTTAATTTAACTTAAATAAAAGGGCCTCGTTAAGTAATTAACTGTCACTTGATTTCCTCCCTTTCTACAATCCTCCGGCATAACCACTTGGACGGACAGTAGATAGCATGTCTGAGTAATTTTATATTTTCGGGTCGGGCAGAAGTGAAGATTGAATTCACAGTACGTAGAGTAGGTACAGAATTATTTCAACATGAGTTACTAGTACGAAGGACGAAACTGGCAATTGGAATTAGATGCAATAGTCTATAGTGCGATAATATGCACAAAAGAACTGAAGCCTGTATCGAAATGAACGGCCACCATTTTCAAAATTGTGTTTAAATATTCATATTATGATTATTTTTCAATTCAACTTCTTTCTCTATATTGTACGGTAATGTGCTGTAGATAGTATGATATACACCGCATAATGAATACGTTGGCATGAATAACTCACTTCGTGAGTAAAAACACTTATTCTTAATACAGTACTGTACTTTGATGAAAGAAAAACCTAATGAAAATTATCAAACTCAAAATCGCGATATTTCCTAGTTTACGTAAATGGATGAACTACTTTTCTTCCTTCCTATACCTAGTAGAGTGATTTGTGTTTTACGCTAGTATCATCGAACTCCAGTCTTGGAGGGGGGAGCAAGCGGTGTTTCCGGTTCTCTAAAGGTATAGACAGGTTAATATTAAAAATGGTAGTAAAAATAAAAAGATGTCCCTGTATTATTTACATTTTTATTTTATTCACGAAATATTCCTAATAAATGCCACTCGAGGTCTGAGAATTCCCAGATAAATCTCAGACCTCTCGTGACATTACTACGGAAAATTTCTTCCCAATGATTATTCAAATCAGCGTTCATATCTTGTCACCAGGCCCAAGCACAAAGTCTTAGACCACAAGGCCAAATCCATAAAAATAATACTTAATGTTGAGCCAACATTCGAGTGGACAATAGAGAGAATTTAAAAAGCTTCTTCCTCGAAACACAGGAAGAGACATAACTGCTCCCAACTTGATGAATATATCCGTTAGTACAGTTGCATTGTATTCAGGAAGTGCTGCAGCGTATAATTTTGATATCTAACGTACAATACAAAAATAAATTGCAGGCCCGACACAACACGGTCCATAACGACACCTTCATGATTCTCCTCCATTTTCATAGCAGGCACAAAGTGTATATCAACCTCAAAACAAAGTTTCAAGTAGACTGTAGACTATGGAGCAAAGTAAAAGAAATATGTGACTCAAAGCTTATCAACTGTTATAATGTGAATCCAAAAGAAACGTCTTTACTATCTAGTATGCATTACAAGAATTTAGAATGTTTTGAGTGAAGTGAAATGTGGTAAAATAATAATAATAATAATAATAATAATAATAATAATAATAATAATAATTAGGGCTAGGATTCTGATCACCTATAAATCATAAAAGAGTTCGAAAAACAATGCATTTATGACCTAAAAATCTTTCAAAAATGCCCTTAAAAATGTCCTAAAATTTGATCTTACATTCAACAATAATCTTACAAGCAAACGTTCTGATGGGGGCAGATAAAAAAGTTAAATGTTTTTCTTCCACCATGTTGATAATGTCAAAAGAAATGCTTACACAAATTTTGGCCACTCGACCGCAATTACGAGGCCGTCAAGAAAGTGATATTCCTTGGGGCCGTTTATAGGAAAAAGCACAAATTACATGGAAATATTTATTGAAACAGATGCACCAATTGTTGCGCTATTTTTCAACATATCCCCCACTGGAATTGAGATATCTGTCATACCATGGGATCAATTTTTGTGTCATACAAGTCTGCTGCCTCAGATACGAACCAGCGTTTGACGCGTCTGCACCACTCTATGTCGATCCCATGATATAAGAAATGTCTCAGTTCCGAAGGAAAATATGCTGTGTCTGTTCCAATAAATTTGTCCAATGAAATTGTATTTTTTTCTGTTAACGGCCCCTGGCGAACTTATTTTTTTACGGCCCTCGTAATTGCGGTCGAGTGGCCAAAATTTGTATAAGCACTTCTTTCGACATTATTAACATGGTGGAAGAAAAAGAATTAACTCTTTTATCTGCCCCCATCAGAACATTTGCTTGTTAGTAGGAAAAGGAGTTTCGTGCTACTTAATATTTAGACTAGTAATTAAATTAAATTCTAGTACCAACATTTAAGTTTATTTAATTTTACATACTTTTTCTAAGTGGTGCACTTTAATTAACTATTTTACCTCATGTAGTGTCCATGTAGCCCATCACAAGGCAACTCTTATACGGAATTAGCAAATATAGACGAGTCTATATTGAAGGGAAGGTTGGACTGATGCATTACATGGGGTGCACTACGTTAAAAGGGCAATATTTGTGTACAAAGACGATTAAAATATTATACAAAATAATGGGTATTAGCCACCGGTGTAGGTCGGTCAGTTAAGGCGCTTGCCTGCAGATCCGGATTTGCGCTCGGGCACGGGTTCGATTCCCGCTTGGGCTGATTATCTGGTTGGGTTTTTTCCGAGGATTTTCCCAACCGTAAGGAAAATGTCAGGTAATCTATGGCGAATCCTCGGCCTCAGTGCTGCTCATCGGAGTGACTACTACCGCGGAGGAATCGGAGATTACGAATAAAGCTCTCCACCGGTGATCTCCGATACTACCATAGGTGGAACAGGGGACATACGGAGGGATGCGGGGGTTCGGAGCGAAGCGACAGTTAGCTCAAGGACGACCGGCGCGTACGGACTGACGGTAGTTGTGAGGGGAATAAAATGGCACCAAATCGGATATCCGTCGCATGAAAATTCTTTAATTTAGTTGAAGGTAATAATAAAGTCTCACACTGTAAACTTTGTGGGCGAATTTACTCTAAGGGTGGTGGAACTTCGAATTTGTTAGACCATTAAAAGCGATCGCACAATCGCAACTTGATGAAAACAATTACGCAAAACATTTGATACGATTTATTTTTAAACTGTTTTAGTTATATTGTTCCCAAACGCTCACAGTCTATGAAAAAGTCTTGAAATTTCTCTAAAACGTAACTTTCGAGGCAATAAAAAATATATGAAATATTTACAAGACGACTTGAGTTATATTTTACTGTTTGGACAACTTGAGTTATATTTTACTATTTGGATTAAAATATTTCTGAATGAAACTAAAGAAACATCTGGTAATAATATAATTACAATTATCCTTAAGTTGATATCCACTTATATTTTTATTACAGAGCAGGAGTGGCGCGTTTTAGAAAAGGCAGTTCAAATACTGACATCCTTTAACACAATAATCACAATCCTGTCTGGTGAAGAATCTGAATAAATTATGTTGGACAGTAAACTTTATCCCATTGATAGCCCACGTTTCTTTTGTTCCATTCTGAAGCTCCCTTAATATATTTTACGTTAACTAAACCGATTAGAATAATAATTGACAAACCCTGTTTGCAATTGAACGAGAGTTTCTAGGAGAATTAAAGTATAAATGTTTACATTAGCTACTGAAAAGCTTTACTTCTGCATTAGTTTTGCAGTTAGATTGAATGTTATTAATTTGATCAATGACATAAAACTAATACGGCTTTCCACATATACTATGAATTTTAAAACTAGAAAAAAATCTGTCAGCTAACGTAGCACTTTAAGCAACACAAAAAAAAGAGCCGAAGAAAGAGACAGAGATTAACATAATAGAGAGAAAACACAACAACAAATTAGAACTTATTTTAAAAGATACGCGGACGTCAGCGGACTCAAATCATTACCTGATCCGATTAAAGGAATGCTCAGCGGAAAGTGTATGTCTGCGCCACAGCACATATACAACCTGCGCGGCATCAATCGGAGATAACCGGAGGTCTCCGATTGAAAGCGCGCAAACAACCGCTCCGGAGAAAACCTAATCATAAGCAGCACTACTCGGCCTCATCTCGCCAAATATCATATCACTATCACCAATTCCATCAACGCTAAATAACCTCGTAGTTGGTACAGCGTCTTTAAATAACAAATTAAAAATATAAATGGTATTAATGGACAAAATATGTATACAAAATATTAAAGGAAATAAACATTATTTTACGTTTATAATGGGGATTTGTGGCCAAAAATAATTGAAAATGCCAGAAAAATATCCGAATAACAGAAAAGATGCTCTTATGAGTTAAAACAGGCAAAAAATGCAAAAAATGCCCTTACAAATGTCTTAAACACTCAGTTTATCACATAACATGTAAACACTGAAGCAGCTATGCTTGTGGCTTACTAGAAAAAGGATACAATTTCATCAAAATCCTAGCCCTAGTAATAATAATAATAAAAATAATAATAGTAATAATAATAATAATAGTAATAATAACAGTAATAATAATCATCATCATATCCCTCACGCATTAGACCCTGCAGGATCTGTTACGGTCTCATGCCAGCGCTTTCGTGGTCTTCCCAATTTCATCTTTCCTCTTGGTACATAAGTAAGAATCTGTTTAGGCCATCTAGTGCGATCCATCCTTTCGACATGTTTTTTTTCCACTGAAGTCGATATTGTTGAACAAAATTAACCATAGGATCCATTTTGAGTTCCTGCAATATGTCCACATTTTTACGGTGTTCCAGCAAAGAGCATCCCGCTGTTCGTCTCATGAACCTCATTTCCGCTGTCGTCAGCCTTTGCTCATCGGCTTTTCTGATTGTCCATGCCTCGCTACCGTTAAGTGAGGACCGGTCGAGCTGTGTTTTATATACCTTTAGCCTTGTATGTTTCTGAACATGGGAGGATTTGAAGACGGCGTTAATGACGCCAGTGATTTTTATCAATTTAGATATTTTGTTTGACATATCTTCATCAGTGATGTAAGAGAGGTTATAACCTAAATAGTTAAATGAATTAACACGTTCAATTAAAGTATTATTTATCATGATCTTACTTGGAATTGGGTTCTCTCCCGAAAATGCCATCACTTTTGTTTTCTCTTTTGAGATTTCCATATTGAAATCAGAGGCGATTATTTGCAAATTATAAACAGCTCTTTGTAAAGCATCCTCTGTTTTAGCGCTAATAACCTGATCGTCGGCAAACATTAGTGTATCGAGAACTGTGTTTCGATTAATTTGAATTCCAGCATGATGACTTTGCCTCCAAATGTATAAAATATGGTTCATATACATAATAAACAACAGGGGGGAAAGACCGCTCCCTTGTCTAACACCTTGGTTGATGGAAGTCCAGCTAGTAGTTCCGCGTTCAGTTCTTATGGCAATTTCATTTTGTTGATATAAATTATAAATGGAGAGAATGATTTGGTTTGGCACATTATCATAGCGTAAAATCTCTAAAAGTATATTTCTATCAACTCTATCAAAAGCTTTTATCAAATCAATAAAAGCTAAGTGGGTTGGAATATTAAATTCTCTGTGCTTTTCAATTAAAATCTTCACGGTGAAATAGCTGTTACAACATGATCTTCCTTTACGGAATCCATTCTGTTCTTCAGTGATTTTGTCTTCGTAAAAATGTGATAGTTTATTTTTGATTATGGCTGTATAGATCTTATATATAGAATTGAGAAGACTTATACCCCTGTAATTTTCACATAGTTTTTTGTTTCCTTTCTTATAAATTGGTGCTACAATGGCTTTTTGCCAACTTTCTGGGGGGTTTAATCCTGCCCATATATTGTTTAAGAAATATAAAATCGATAGGTAAATTCTTCTCCACCGTATTTACAAAAGCTCGAAATTTAAATTATCTTCGCCTGGGGCTTTCCCGTTTTTTAAACGTTTATATACTTCAATGAGTTCATATAACAGTAATAATAATAATAATAATAATAATAATAATAATAATAATAATAATAATAATGCCAATGCACACCAAATACACCCAAAGTCAAAAAGTGATAGAGATCTAGTTCACCGTTAAAGACAATGTTGCAGGCATTTATCGGTTACAGTAGAGTAGCATTTTGCTTTTAAAATATATTAAGTAGAAATTACTTACTCTTCTACCTTCAATTTAATTCCGTTTCAAGGCGAGCAAGAGCGAGTCTACAGGCAGACGTGTGCAAAGTTGTGCCAAAGGAGAAGCATATATATGATTTATATTAATATAAATCTAAATTATTAGAATATAGGCTATATTACTTATATAAAATATATATATGTTAAATCTATTTATCAATAATTGATTATTTAAAATAGGACCTTATATATATATATATATATATATATATATATATATATATATATATATATATATATATATATATATATATCCTGATATAAAATAATGAATGGTACATAAATATTATTGTTAGTAATCTTAAACTCTTATATGTAAATAATAGTAACAGTATAACTACAGATTTCATTATAATCATTTTTATAAATGCGTTATTGTAACATTTTCCTAGTTTGTATTAATTTTAAAATATAAATAAATTCTAGAGCTACAATTATAACTTATGTTGTTATGAGAAATACACAATAACATTTCCTGAACATATATTAAATATTACTCAGTTACCTGTGAAAGCATATGCAGCTTATATTTTAGTATCAGTAGTATCTAATGCAAATCAAGCTTTTCGGGTATAACTCCATGTAAAGTTGATTTGAATAATTTCGAGGGAAAAATTGTTCCGAGGCCGGGTATTGAACCCGGGACCTTTGGTTAAACGTAAAAACGCTCTACCGAGTGAGCTACCCGGGAACTCTACCAGACAAAGATCCAATTTTTTCCTCTATATCCACAGACCTCAAAGTGGGCTGACAACCGTCAAGCCAACAATATTGAGTGCACACTAACTCTGTGTGACTTAAATTGTGGTTTTCTGTTAACGAATGTTTAACAATGTTAATTACATATACTGAACTTTTCTTTTATTATTATAACATAAATACATTAGCATTATCTGCTGAAATCACAGTTTAATTTACAATTTTATAATATAGTTACAGTAACCTGATTAATACATTAATTAAATGAAGAATTGAACAGTAACGCTTATGTATTCACGGCGAGACATGTTGCTACACAGTGAAGCCATGTCTCTATAGATAATTAAAACACGAATTTTATTACTCCATACGGAAGGCAGTTTGATCAAAGACCTTGTTTATATTACTACACAAGGTCTTTGGGTTAGATATGCGATGATGTTACATAAATTTCAACATCTGACTTTGTATTAACTGTTTAATTTCATTCACAAAATACAAATTTTATAGGCTACAATTATAGGTTAAGTTACCTTTTGGAGCAGGACTAGTGCCAGCTGTGCCTTATTTCGACCGTTACTGGTGCTACAGGAAAGCATTTTTTATAGCTCGACAAACGCATTCTCGCTGTAGTGTGTAACGGAACTAAAGCTGCATCTACACAGTTCAATATTCCAATCGCGTATGCGTGCAATCTTTGGAGGAAGAAATATTGAAAGAATCAAGTTTAAAAAGTACGTTCAATTGAGATGCATGAAGATTTTGTGTCTACATGGTGCGCCGTTTTGAACGTCGTCTTCACTGCGTAAATATATTAATTAATATTAAATATCAATCTTGCATTCATGGCTTTAAAGTTGAAAGAACAGTTTAACCGTGTAGTTGCATCTTAATGTATTCATGATCATCAATTTACGGGGAAACAGTTGGCGACAACGACCAAACAAAAGAACGAGCATGCGATAAATTGATAGCGATAAATCTAGCTGCAAAAATTATCGCAAAGTCTGACTGTGATTGGTTGGAATTCAAAATTTCATTACACTTCATTGATCGAAAATGGAATGACGTCATATAAACGAAATAGTCACTGTAATTTTTGTACAATGTTATTTTAATTATTTATTATTTTCAAGAATTTTACCTGGGGAATGTAGAAAATGGATCTCTTAACATATTAATGACATTTAATTTCTCCCACAAAACATTCCATTAGAAAGTGTTCCATTCCAAAATGCTATAAAAAGTTAAATTATAACATTAAAAATGCTATAAAATTATAAATACCACAATAATGTTTTTTTTTTAAGTTGACGAAACCTACATACCTTACTTTCAAGCAATCGAAACATACCTCTAACCTAACCAGTTTCCTTAAACGAATTGTGTGAAATTAAAAGAAAAAGTTATCGTAGGTAAATTAGATTAATAACGCTAATCGCTAACAGATTTTGAGAGCAGAAATTTCGACTTTTTTGGCGCGTTTGTTAAAATTAAAATTGAAAAAACCTGAACTGGAAACGAACCAGTTTTGTTTGCACAGCAGCCTATAAAATTCATTACATTCACTTTTCAGTCGCATATTTGATCATTTAAATTTACATGTCATTTGCTTTAAATGAATACTCAAATAGAAGCGACCTGTTTATGTATGATTAAAACCTCCACTAATAACAATATTTACTCTAGTTTTCGCTGCACCGTATTTCTGGAACGTTGAAATAGACAAATGTCGGAGCACAATGGAACAGTAATTACCTGTTTGGATGGCGAACCTTGTTGACTCATTCGTTTCGCAAATTGTTTTTGTCAAAACTTGCGCTCTTTCCTTATTAACTGGCCAATGAGCCCCCTGTTGAGACTGCGGGCATCACAGCGGTCAGCGATTGAAATTCCACCCCGCGTCGAGGCTCAAAGGCTTGATCACCAATAACCAAAACACACACACATAATTTTATACATCCTAATGTATCTTTAATGCTGGACAAAGCTTTGCATAGACTAAAGGTCACCATAAAATTCCACAGATATCCATGAACGTTTAGAAAGCATGTTTCTTTTCTATTTTACCGCTACAGCAAGTGAAATCAAAATACCATTTTCATGGTGTCAAAGAAGCAGTTTAAGATTGCACGGAAATAGACGTTTCCAATGCTACGGAATAGTGGTTTATGGCATATCTGTCTATCTTATAAGTGGCATGTGGCAGTATTTTGCCTCGACAGCTCCGGAAAATTTGTTGCGACAGATAGTAGCGATTTTGTCAACAGTAATCTCACTAGAGGTTTTGATTTATCTAGAGAAAATCAAAACTCGAGTGGGACTTAATTGACTATTACACAATTAGAAGAAAGTATATAAAGATTAGAAGCAACGAAGTATTCCAATACAATAAAATATTAATTGGCTTACGAAAATACAACTGTCTTCAAATGTATTATTGCACCATCTCAACATTGCGCTAGATGGCAGTAGTGTTTTCTGATTATGTTTTCTTGTTATCAGTTGTGCCAACTATGGAATCTTCATTGAACTCTGTGAACGGTAACTAGTCAAGAAAGATTTGTTGATTCTGTTTCATTTTTATTAAAACAATTGCATTCCTCTTCAATCATCCGGATCCTAGTAATCAACGTCACTTAACAGATGATTTTCAATAAATCTTAGTGACTGATACGTGACTATCCATAATAATATATAGCAGAAGCAATAACAAACATAACCTAAATAATATAAACAAGTGTTAGAAAAGTTTTAATCAGGGATGATGAAATAAACAAGAAACGTTTTAATTAACGATGATGAAATAAAAAATGAACATGAATAATTTTAAAAGAATCAATTATTTAAATTACAACTTTCAAATTTGAATGTTTTAGTGGTTGGTGGTTCAGTTGATGTTATACTGGACGTGTGCGTAAAAGAAGTGAACTCGTTGATGTACATGGTGTATCCCTCAACTTATTCAGGATTTCCGAATGGTGCTCTTCATATATGACCAGTGATCTTTATTAATCCTTGTTCTTGAATGCCAATGCGAGTCATATTTGAAAGTGCTGTGCATCGACTGGAGTGGTTTGTAATTTTCTGTTTTTTGACGTCCAGACCAGTGCAGTTTTAAATGTTGGCAAACAAAGAAACAAATGCTAGGGTAGTGATAAAAATAAACAAATGCTAGGGACGCGATAAAATTAAACAAATGCTAGCGACGCGATAAAATTGTGCGAAATGCAGCCGTGATTGGTTGAAAGACTTCATTTCGTACCGTTTTATTGGTTAAAAGTAGTGTGACGTAGTAAAATTGTAATATTCACAGTAAAATTTTTGTGTAGGGATGATTTTTGGCGATTGTGAATGTTGTAACACCCTGGCATTCACAGAGACATTTATTAAAAATGATGGCAGGCAATACACGCCACTTTCCAAGGGTAATATCATGAGTTGTAATATAAAACATTTTTGGTACTGCAAGCTCCAGATTATCTCGGATCTTCAAGTCTTCAATTTGTGATAATTTTGCAAAATGAAGGAATATAATTGTTCTTTGCGAGGGGAATGTACAGGGTGGTTATAATTAAACTGACGGTGTTCAGCGTGGCACAGCACGGACTGTAATTGCCCTAGGAATGTGAAACTTCGTAAATATACCAATTAACCAATTCGCTTGCGAATTATGCAAAAAAAAGTAATTAGTTCCATGTCTGGCCACCAGGTGTAAATATGGCGCAGTAAGCAGTCAAAACGTGCAATTGTCTGTAACTCTGACGCCAGTATGATCTTCCGGTTGCATTGCATTGTGTCAGTTTCCTGTTGCTTGGTGACGCGTGTTGATTCCGTTAGTGAAGTGAATGTTCGTTGAAAATTTAGAAGGTTGGACTTTTCCTTGTGAAACGCAATGGTTATTGCGAAGAGAGACAGTGCACTCCTAGTGAAGTTGTTTTACCAGATTGACAGCAATAGCAACGCTGCATTGCTGGAATATAGCCGACAGAAACAGTTGTGAAGAGGTCCCATGTCAATTAATACGCTGAAGAAAATGATGAGAGAGCAGGTGAATTAGATGCAGCGTTGCTATTGCTGTCATTCTGGTAAAACAACTTCACTAGCAGTGCACGGTCTCTCTTCTCAATAGCCATTGCGTTTCACAAGGAAAAGTTGAACCTTCTAAATTTTCAATGAACATTCATTTGAACACGCGTCACCAAGAAACAGGGAACTAACACAATGAAATGCAACTGGGAGAACATACTGACGTCAGAGTTACAGACAATTGCACGTTTTGACTGACTGCAGCGCCATATTTACACCTGGTGGCGAGACTTGGAACTAATTTTTGGCATAATTCGCGAGCGCATTGGTTAATTAGCATATGTACGAAGTTTCACTCTATTACGACCATTAGAGTCCGTACTATGCCACGCTGAACACCTCAGTTTAATTATAACCACCTTGTATATCGGAACAATATCGGAATGAATCCGAACATTACAATCGAAAGGCATAGTACAGCCCATAATATACTGAACACGACTCTTTGTTTTGAGACCCAAACCACTGCTTCTAACTGATGGCAAGTGGTGTGTTTTTTTTCCTTGTTAGGAGGGAGGTAACATTCCACGCACTACGACCTGAAGTCTATTGTACACCCCCCGATATGGGATGAGTTGCGTGCCCACCCATCCTCTACGCGCACCGACCTAACCGCTTCACCACCTTAACTAGCGGTCCCTACAGCCAACAGAGTCCATGTACCACTCCTGCTTCGGCAACCCCCCTCCCAAGGTTCCCTTAACTGTCTGAGGCGGAAGTCCTACCCCGAGAAGGTCTGCCCCGGGTTCCGTTGCAGTAGCTATCCATTATAACTGGAATACAATCCACGGAGGCCGGTCGAGAGAGCCAGCAGCTTCGGAGGGCCGCCTGTAGAGCGATCTTAAAACCAGAAGAAATAACGGGATGGTGAATGAAAGGATGATAGCGTAGGAAAGGAAGTAGCGAAAGTGAGTGGGGTTCCAGTCGCCTGATAAAGTTACCTGATATACATCCATAGGAGTGATGCCGAAGCCCGCTGGGTTCGGAGTTAGACTCGCTAACCCCTCAGCCACAACGGCGGACCAGTGATGTGTTTAGTCTTTTCTTTCACATATTCCATAACATTCGAATATTTTTTGAGATTTTATAGAAATCAGTAATGGGTGTTAAATAATTGTTAATACACAAGGAGGGCGGTAGGGTAAGGCATGATCTTCCTCTCCTTAGCCATCACTTTTTCATTCAACGTTAAGCAGTCTGGGTATCTTCCCCTTTGCTGTGTATTGCAGGCAGTATTTTATGTGACATTTTTCAGACCACAGATTACATCCTTGCTTATTAGTTTTTCCATCGTTAGGTGTGCTTGTGACCGAATGACGAACTAATACTGACTCCTATGTGCAACTTACTCGTACGTGCACCTTTTGCCATTCCTGATTTAGAGATGCGGTGTATATCTGCTACAGCCCTACTGATAAAATAATGATTCTTCTGCAGTTTTCGGCATTATTACAGTTTATTCTGTAGTAATGTCACGAGAGGTCTTAGATTTGTCTGCGAAATCTCAGACCTCGAGTGACATTTGTTACGACTATTTCGTGAATAAAATAAAAGTGTAAATTATATATCCCTAAAATTCGATCACAAAATATTAATAATTGTATATTTATAAATACTTAACCTATTCAGACATTGTGAAGTTGAAACAGATGAATATCTGTTACTGCAATAAAGAAATTCGATGTTATTATTCAGTAATGCCAATAGCGAAAAGCGAAATTCAGGTTTAACAATGTTAATTACATGTACTGCACATTTATCTTATTATTATAACATAAATACCTTTTTGATTATCTGCTGAAATCACAGTTTAATTTACAATTTTATAATATAATTACAGTAACCTGATTAATACATTAATTAAATGAAGAATTGTTGAAAACGCAGTTATCAAATCTGAATAAAGGAATGTAATTTTTTTTTTCAGATAGCCTACAATAGACATGAAATTAGAAGATGAAGATGCAGATGTTTGGGTTTGACATGCGATGATGTTACATAAATTTGAACATCTGACTTTCTATTAATTGCTTAATTTCATTCACTAAATACAAATTTTATAGGCTACAATTAAAGGTTAAGTTACCTGTGAGAGCAGGACCAAAGTCAGCTGTGCCATATTTCGACTTACTCAGTGCTACAGGAAAACATTTTTATAGTTCGACAAACGCATTCTCGCTGCAGTGTGTAACGGAACTAAAACTCCATCTACACAGTTCAATATTCCAATCGCGTATGCGTGCAATCTGGGAAGAATATTGAAAGAATCAAGTTTAAAAGGTACGTTCAATAAAGATTCATGAAGATTTTGTATCTACATGGTCCGTCGTTTTGAACGTCGTCTTCACTGCGTAAATATATTAATTAGTATTAAATATCAATCTTGCATTCACTGCTTTAAAGTTGAAAGAACAGTTTAACCGTGTAGTTGCATCTTAATATATTCATGATCATCAATTTACGGGGAAACAGTTGGCGACAATGACTAAACAAAAGAACGACCATGCGATAAATTGATAGCGATAAATCTAGCTGCAAAACTTATCGAAAAATGTGACTCTGATTGGTTGGAATTCAAAATTTCATTACACTTCATTGGTCGAAAATGGAATGACGTCATATAAACGAAATAGTCGATGCAATTCCTAAAACAGCTAATCTTGAGCAGTGCCTGAATTTACATGCGGCATTTAAATAACTTCCACACTTGAGTGATAAGAAATATCCTGTTGATAATGCTTGTAACTTATATCGCTTTTATTCTGTACTCTTTCCATTAATAAAGCTAGTACGCCATCTCTTCTACAATGACACAGGAAACGAGTTTAATGAAGAACAACAAGAATTATGACTTTTTTTGCATTCTAGTTTCAAATTTAATGAGAATAAAGCTTTATATTATTGTGTTACTTTCGTTTCTTTTCACTCAAAGGATAGAAAAGCATTACAAAGAGATATATAAAATATCAGATCATCCTTTAAGGTACGAATAGCAATTCAGAAATACTAGTCTTCATAATAGAACTAGAAGAAAAATATGAGGAGCAGCAAGTAAAAATGTTAATATAGGAAAAGAGACTCCTACAAAGACAATAAAAGAATGAAAACTACATTAAATTAATTTCAGCGCCTTCTTAACAATTAGGAAGAAAGAAAAGAAATTACAGGCACATCATTTTATTTTTACTTCAATTTTTATTGTACCTGCATTTTTTAATGTACTTCTACTAGTGTACTTCCACCGAAGGCAGCATATGCAGTCAAAGTCGCCTTACGGTCACAGTATACAGAATTGAGTAAGTATAGTATGTTCCAGAAATATGGTCGTATTTTCCAGTGAATAAAGTGGATTCATTATTGGATCATATTTTTGCACAGGTACTGTATCTGTTTGGTTACGTCGCTTCCCTCTTTCCAACATCCGTTTCTACTGGCCCCTCTGTAAAGACTAGTGGCTGGGCTGTCTTAGCTCTTTTCTGAAAACATTTGCTGTCAGGAATTGGACGTCTACATAATATTGTACAACTGTTTAAAATAATTTAAGTAAAAGGGCCTCGTTAATTAACTGTCACGTGATCCCCCCCTTCCTACGACCCTGCGACATAACTACTTGGACGGACAATATACGTTGGGGACATTTTTATCTAACCTTAATAAACGCGCAGTGAATCGGAACGCAAATCATTCTGAAACTTTGTACATGACTTACACGTGTCACATATAAATTGTGTACAAACTCTGATTATATTTGCACAAGAGAAACTATCCTTTTATAGTGGATGCATTTAGACAGAATTAATAACTTCTCTCCTGTCTAAAAGCTTTTTATGATACATTGTACGGAAGTTACAGGTAGCACGTATTTTTTTGTGCACAAAGTATATTTAGAGTTCCGTAAGTGGAACTACTCTTTTTAGGGATGAATTTAAGCAAAATTAATAAATTCTCTCCTATCTAACAGATTTTTATGAAACTTTATACAGAAGTTTCAGGTGGAATACATTTTTTTTACAAAGTCTTATTACGTTTTATAAGAGGAATTGCCTCTTTATAGTGGTGCATTTAGACAATATGAGCAACTTCTCTGCTGTATAATATATTTTTATGCAACTTTGTACAACTACTAGGCCTACAGGAAGTATACAGATGTAATCAGAATTTGTACGCAAGCAGTCTTACTAATAATAACTCTATATACAGACGTTTAACTGTCATACTTATACAATGAGTAGCTTGTTTATAAGTATTGTGTAAATTTGTTACTAATAATCACTACACATGTCGTGTATAACAGTACAACTGTTATATAACTACGCCATAGTTTCGTCATTACTTCATTACGAAAGATAATAGAATATCTGAGGTTCTCTATTGTATCCGGTAGAGCGCTCTAGTGTGCCATGTTAAGTATCGATAGTACAACTGGCTCTGATCGATTACCACACTCTATTTTGGTCAAAGAGTAAAAGTTACAGCAATATTATTCTAATTATTCTGTGGTCTTTGGTTTGTTCTTCTGTGGTTACAAGGTAACCATCGTCATAAAATGACAGTCGATACGAACAGCTGTTAGAGGGGCGGCCATTTTTTCCCTATATACAACTCTTACACAAGGGATTTCGTGTATATAACTACTGCAAAGCAATTCCCATTGTATAGTTACGGACTGCTTATACAGCCACCGCTTATGCATGGTTTATTAGTAACGTTTTCTGTCCCAATTGTGCATAAGTCTTGTATAAAAATTATACACGGTTTATTAGTAAGACCGAAAAAATATATGCTACCTGTAAGTCCTGTACAAAGTTCCGTAAAATCTGTTATGTAGGAGAGAAGTTAATCTTGTGTAAATGCACCTCCTGTACAGGGGTACTTCCTCTTTTGGAACTGTAAATATAGTTTATACGCAGTCTTACTAATAAACAGTGTATAGTTTTTATACCAGACTTATGCAGAGTTGAGACAGAAAACTTTACTAATAAACCATGCAGAAGCGATGGACGTATAAACAGCCTGTAACTATACAATGGGAATTGCTTTGCAGTAGTTATATTCACGAAACCCCTTGTTTAAGCGTTGTATATAGAGAAAAAATGGCCGCCCCTCTAACAGCTGTTCGTATCGACTGTCATTTTATGATGATGGATGCCTTGTAACCACAGAACACACCAAAGAGCACAGATTAAGTAGAATATTATTGCTGTAGCTTTATTTTTCCACTTCATTTCATTACTCTTCAATGTATTTTCATCTCATGTTTCTCCGAAATCAAATTGTACTTTATTTTTAAATTTATCATTGTTCCGTATTCTCTCCGCAATCATATTGTATTTTCATTTAACCTCTGCTTTGTATTCTGGATTCTAGTGGTCATCCGTAGATTTCGGCCAGATGTCCAAAATTGTGGAATTTGTGTTGACCAAAATATAGTGTGGTAATCGATCAGAGCCAGTTGTACTATCGATTCTCAACACGGAACACTGGAGTGCTCTACCGGATGTAATAGAGAATCTCAGATATTCTATTACCTTTCGTAATGAAGTAATGACGAAACTATAACGTAGCTGTGTAACAGTTAAATTGTTATACACGACGTATGTAGTGATTATTAGTAAGGAATTTACACACGACTTATAAACGAGCTACTCATTGTATAAGAATAAGAGAGTTAAACGCCTGTATATAGAGTTTTTATTCGTAAGACCGTCATCCTATCTGTAGCTTCCGAACAATTTTTCATAAAAATCTGTTAGATAGGAGAGAAGTTACTATTTTTTTCTTAAACCATCCCGTATAAAAGGGTAATTTCTCTTACACAATCCTAGTCAGAGTTTGTACATAAAGAATATGTGCTATCTATAAGGTCTGTATAAAGTTTCATAAAATCCTTTGGAATGCAGAGAATTTATGAATTTTGTCCACCTAGATTTGCGTTATTGCACCCTGTGCGCTGTGACAAATACGGTAACACTTTGCCACCTAGGGCGACTCTTTAGAGTTCAGAGGATTCTGTATGAGAATAGCTGCTGAGAAGATTCGAAAAAGAAGGAAAGCACTCCGAATAAACTGCTTTCTTGAATCAACCAGTGAAATGACACGTTCCTCAGACATACGTATTTACAGTACTGGTAATCTTTTACGATCACAGATTCCGCCATTTAAATCTGAAAAATGTTCAAGACAAAACAAGATAAATACCTATATCGCCGACGCGTGTAATATTGCAGATTCCCCTCCTATGCATCCTGTATTAAGACTAAGACCTATATTACAGTCTTTTCAGGTAGAGAAATGCGTGCGAATCCTTTCAATCTAGGGATTGGGATGTGGACGCTTTGTTGACCCAAGCGATTCAAAGTCCGTTTATGTGTATAGCTGCTAAATCCCCGACACGTGAACAAAAGGAAGAACGAGTCTAACCTAACCGTAGCGTTTTCCAGCATTGTAGGTAGATGTAACGTGATAACTAACATGGCGCAAAAGAGAAAATGCTGCTGCTACCGCTACTACAGAGTTGGGCAGATAAAACCGGCCCGTGTTATGACATTGATAGGTACTAATGATTCGAAACAAACTTCAAATAGAATGAAAATAAAATGCATTTACCTTCATAATAAATGTTGGAAGTGCCCTCCATCTGCATCTAGACACTTCTGTGTACGTTTTAACAGGTTCATGAAAACACGTGTCAATTCCTCATGGGTGATAAATTCATTAATTCGCGCCGTAAGTTGAGGAGTCCGGACAGAAGAAGTTCTGTTCCTCGTTATATTTTTTATGGATCCGGTTGAGGAGTCCGGACAGAAGGAGTTCTGTTCCTTGTTACATTTTTTATGGATCCAGTTGAGGAGTCCGCACAGGAGTTTAGATTAGATTAGATTAGATTAGATTTATTTATTTAACCTGGTAGAGATAAGGCCGTCAGGCCTTCTCTGCCCCTCTACCAGGGGATTACAACTATAACATGAACAATAAGATTACAATTAATATTAAATTTACAATGACAATTACAATAAAAATTAAAGTACGACAAGAATACCTGATTAATGAAAGCTAGACATTTTATCATAGAAGTTAAGAACAAAGAATATTTTTGTATTTACTAAATTACAAATTAAACCTACAATAACAAAATTCTATAGTGATGAAATTACCGGATATTGAGATATTTTGTGGTAGATTAAAAGAACTATTTACAAGAAACCATGTCTGAACGAGTCTCAATTACTGACCAAGTGCCTAGTAAGTTTGGTTTGAATTGAATTTTATTTCGACAGTCCCTGATGCTAGCAGGTAACGAATTCCAGAGTCTTGGCAGGGCTATTGTGAAAGAGGATGAGTATGAGGAGGTGCGATGGGATGGTATTGTTAGTATTGTTTCATGGCGAGAGCGTGTGTTCAGATTGTGGTGGGAAGAAAGGTAAGTGAAGCGAGACGACAGGTACGAAGGAATAGAAGAGTTCAAGATTTCGAAGAGAAAGAGAAGTGAATGTAAATTTCTTTTCTTATCTAGTTTAAGCCAACCTATTGCTTCCAGGGATGGGGTAATATGATCATATTTACGAACATTGCTTACAAAACGTACACACAAATTATGAGCACGTTGAAGTTTCATTTTGTTGTCGCTGGAAAGGTCAGTCACTAAAATGTCAGCATAGTCAAAATGGGGAAATACAAGGGTCTGCACAAGGGACTTTTTTAAGCAAGAGGGAAGATGAACATTTATCCTTTTTAGCACATGAATAATAGAATATACTTTTCTGCAGGTTTCTGTGATTTGCATGTCCCAGTTGAGATTATTATCCATGTGAATGCCAAGATTTTTTACCAAAGAACTGAAAGGGATATGCACTGTACTTACTTTAACGGGGGAAATGTCGAGGTGCTTTACAGCGTCGGTTTGCCGTTTGTGTCCTAATATGATTGCTTGTGTCTTTCCAGGATTGATATTAAGATGGAATTTCTTTGTCCATGTCACAATCGAGTCAATGTCTTTGTTCAATTTATCTATAGCGTCATTTATTCGATCTAAGCGGGAAGAGATGTAGCATTGAAGGTCGTCAGCATACAAGTGATAGTTACAATGCCTTACATGAGATGTAATATCACTGACATATATCGTGAACAACAATGGTCCGAGTACCGAACCCTGTGGTATACCTGATGTTATGTTAAACCAGGAAGAGCTTCGATTCCCGGATACAACACATTGTTGTCTTTCCCGTAAGTAGGATTCGAACCAACTCACAGCAGTCTCTGACAAATGCAGATTTCTCAATTTATGGGTGAGCAGCTCGAAATTTACAGAGTTGAAAGCTTTGCTAAGGTCAAGAAGTGTTAGTATTGTTACTTTATTAGAGTCGATTGCTTCACGAATGTCTTCTGTCACTTTAAGTAGAGCAGTGCTTGTGTTGTGTCCAGCTCTGAAACCTGACTGATACTTGTCGAATAGTTTGTGTTCGTTCATGTAGTTAGTAATTTGTCTGTGTACGATTCTTTCCAGTGCTTTTGATATGGCTGGCAGGATACTGATTGGTCTATAGTCGTTCGGGTCGGTGGGAACTTTGACTTTTGGAAGAGGAAGAACGAAAGCTTGCTTCCATATTTTAGGGAAAGTTGAAGTGATTAAGGAACTATTGAATATGTGTGCAATTGTAGGTATTACTATGTCTTGTATTTTCTGTATGAGTAATATGCTAATGTTGTCTGGCCCTTGAGCTTTCGTCTTGATGCGTCGGATGGCTTTCATTACGTCAATAGGAGTGACGTCAGTAAAATAGAATTTGTCTCGAGTTGGGGGAGCTGAGTCAGGCAAAACTGTGTCTTGTTTCGTTGTGTTGTTTAAGGTCGGGTCCTTTACAAAGTGTTCGTTCAATCGGTCAAGTGGGATGGGTATGTCTGCTTGTTCACTAGCCCTTCCAAGTCCAATGACCTTCAGATTTTTCCATAACTCGGAAGGGGTTGTGTTGGGCTCTATAAGTTTGTAGGAGTATTTGAGTTTAGCGTTTCTTATTAGTTGAGTCGTTCTGTTTCTTAGGTGTTTATATAAGTTAAAATATTCGTCGTTTTTATTGCGGGTGTATTTCCTATAAGCTAAGTCGCGTTCGGACATCAGGCTACGTATTTCAGTCGTCATCCAAGGGGCTGGGGTCTTTCTGGTACGTTTGGTCTTTAATGGTGCGTGTTTGTCATAAAGTTGAAGTATTAACGTATTGAATAAGTCTACTTTCTCGTCTACAGTTCGTAATGTCCAGATCATGTGCCATGGAAGTTGCGCAGCGTCTTCTTTCAGTGCAATATCATCTATTCTTTTGATATCCCTGTAAGTAATTACTCTAGGAGTCGATTTAGGACACTGCAGATTAAACGATAGATAAATGATATCATGCCCTGATAGTCCTGGTGCAGGCAACTGTCCATGCGTCAGTATTTTGTCGGCATTGTTAGTAATTATCAAGTCCAGTAATGTGTCTGTACCTTCCGTATGATGTGTGGGAGCTAGAGGTAGGATTACCATATCAAGGCACTGAAAGAATGATTTAAGTCTTTTAGTCGTACTAGAATGTAAGTCAAGTAAGTTTGAATTGAAGTCACCCATGATTATAACGTTCTCATATTGCGGCGTTACGTTTAGTAAGGCGGTTTCGAAATCATCTACGTCATATATATGTGGGGGTTTATATACGACACACACTAGACATTTTGTAAATAAGGTGCAAATTTCAATGAACATGAACTCGGGTTTGGCAGAGTACTGGCTTGGAGAGTGATGAATAATTTTAGGTCGCAAATCGGATCTAATATAACCAGCCACCCCTCCGCCTCTCTTGCCCTCTCTGTCATTACGGCAAAGCGTATAGCCAGGAAGGTTTACGAGAGTAGAAGGAAGATTAGGATGTAACCAAGATTCGGAGATAAGAATAACGTGAATGTCTAAAGGTGAGAAGATAGAAGAAAATTCGTCAAAATGACACAACAGACTTTGAGCATTCACGTGAACAACATTCCTTGTTACATTTTTTATTGATCCAGTTGAGGAGTCCGGACTGAAGGAGTTCCGTTCCTTGTTACATTTTTTATGGATCCAGTTGAGGAGTCCGGACAGGAGGAGTTCTGTTCCTTGTTACATTTTTTATGGATCCAGTTGAGGAGTCCGGACAGGAGTAGTTCTGTACCTTGTTACATTTTTTATGGATCCAGTTGAGGAGTCCGGACAGAAGGAATTCTGTTACTTGTTACATTTTTTATGGATCCAGTTGAGGAGTCCGGAGAGAAGGAGTTCTGTTCCTTGTTACATTTTTGATGGATCCAGTTGAGGAGTCCGGACAGAAGGAGTTATGTTCCTGGTTACATTTTTTATGGATCCAGTTGAGGAGTCCGGACAGAAGGAGTTCTGTTCCTCGTTACATTTTTTATGGATCCAGTTGAGGAGTCCGGAGGGAAGGAGTTCAGTTCCTTGTTACATTTTTTATGGATCCAGTTGAGGAGTCCGGACAGAAGAAGTTCTGTTCCTTGTTACATTTTTGATGGATCCAGTTGAGGAGTCCGGACAGAAGGAGTTCTGTTCCTTGTTACATTTTTTATGGATCCAGTTGAGGAGTCCGGACAGAAGGAGTTCTGTTTCTTGTTACATTGTTGATGGATCCAGTCGTACGCCATTTTCGCACCAAATCTTGAATGCTGCTTTTCGCTGGTACCGAGCGAAGCGGATATTTGTCTCTGAATAATTGTTGTGTTTCCTTAATAGTGCTGGTCTGTACGTACGCCTCCACAATGAATATTCGCTCTGGTATTGAATAAGTCATGCTTATTTAAAAAACATCTCTTTCCATGTGTTTAGAACGTCTCACTTTAAAAACAACTCTTTACATGTGTTTAGAACGTCTGAGTTTTAAACAGCAACCAGAAGAGGTTATAAGTAACAATGGCGCAACAACAATGACACAAAACACGCGGAAGATACAGTATAGCCAACATAATTACATTTTCAAGAAAAAAGAAAGAAAAGAAAACAATACCCAACATAATTTATTTTCCAAATCATATGACATGAAATGGGGCCGGTTTTATCTGCCCAATCCTGTACTAGTCCACTGCTGTGGAGTAAGAGCTAGCACGTCTGACCGTAAAACGAGCGGGCCCGGGTTGCAATCTTGATTGGGAAAAGCTACTTGCTTGAGGTTTTTTCCGAGGTCTTCCCTCTACCAACTGAAGTAGAATTGCTGGGTGACTTTCGGCGTTGGACCTAGGATTAATTTCGCCATCATCATTAGTTACACTTCCCCTCTTTCATCACCAATCTCCGCCTCTTTCCTATATTTCGGGATTGTTTCGGTGAAGAGTCGACATTTAGCAACCACCGAACATGGATCCCATAGATATGTGGTCATCCGTTGCAGGTGGTAGTTCTATGTACAGTGGAATCTCAACTGGGCTCGTGGACCTGGGGATAAGGGACCTTGGTGAGGTCTACGCGGGAAGGTAAAGGGGATCATGTAGGTATTGTAGGCTGTAGAAGAATTCGGCTGCAGGGGAATCTGTAGCGCGGGGGAACTAAGGTCATGCACAGCATTCCATTGCCGGTAGTAAAATGGGCTCACACAAGCGACCTGCGTGCAAGGACAGTCGCAGTCCGTTCTGGAAAACTACCACCACCAATACCATTCCCAAAACCAATACCACCAAAACCACCACCACCACCACCGCGACTTACGGTTACAATACGTCCTCATTTTCCCAAACATGTCCTATCTCCGTGCAGTCCTGATGCTCTAAATGATAGCATTAATAGTTTTAATAAAGATCTTGAGTCCATCTCTTCCTGGTCTCAACAATTTGGGCTTAACCTAAAGCATGTAAATCACAGGCTATTCTGTTCGCGAACCGTAGATTAATTCCTGAGGTCAACGACCTGAATATTCCACTTGTGAAACTGAATAAAACAATCATCCCGTTTAGCTCTACCGTAAAAAATCTCGGAGTGCATTTCGAATCTAATCTCAATTGGGATACGCATATTAAATATACATGTAAGAAGGCAATCTCTATTCTCCATTCACTAAAAAGACTATCATTATCCATCTAAATTAAAACAGACGCTGGTACAGACACTCATTCTACCTCACTTCGATTATTGCGACGTTTTGTTCAGTGATCTCAGGATTGATTCCGCTCAGAAACTACAGCGTGTTCATAACGCGTGCATCCGCTTCATTTGTAATGTTCGATACTATGATCATATCTCAACTTCTTTGGAGAAGTTATCGTGGCTTAGGTTACATGAGAGGAGAAATCTGCACTCACTTTCTCTCTTATATCGAATTATGCACACTTCATCCCCCTATTGTTTATTCGCTCGTTTTCATACTCTCTCTCGCCATCATAATATTAGTACTAGATCACAACGCGATAACACGCTAGAAATTCCACTTCACACATCATCTCTGTATTCCTCATCTTTCACTGTTGCTACCTCTCGTCACTGGAACTCTCTGCCGCCTGAATTCAAGGGCTGCCGAACATTGAAATCTTTCAAATCCAAGTTAGAAAATTATCTTATGACGAGTTGCCAAACTAACTTACTATTATGACAAGTGTTGTATTGCATGTTTCGAAGTATTCACATTTTTTTTGCATGTTCTAGTGATATTTAACTTATTTTATATTTTTGTTTTCATCATTTTCCGATAATGGTATATCTATAATGTGATAAATTGAGCTATATATAATCATAATTTTCCTTACTGTGTGTACCTAAAAATATTGTATTCATTGTATGCTTTGTACTGCACTATTCTATTACTATTATTATTATTATTATTATTAATTGTCTTATTTTTTATACTTTGTATGTCTCATTTATTTTGACCTATTGTTCACATATTATTATGCTTTTTCATTTTTTCTGTATGTTATATATTATGTCTGATTTCTAATTACTTGTTTTTACATTTTATTACTATTATCTTGTTCAGTTTTGTGTGTAACATTGTTGTGTACTTTGTAAATTTGTAGTGTTTTTGTAACGCAGTTTTACTCCAGGTTGAGTGTTAGAGAAGGCCGTATGGCAGTTATTATTATTATTATTATTATTATTATTATTATTATTATTATTATTATGTTTATAAGTTGAATTACCGTCCGAGAGGAATTTTCAAAATCAACGCGATTGTCCGGAAATTGGATCTGTGAATTTCATCCTTAAAAAGTGCTTTCTTTTAAAAGAACGGGACCCAAGATTCTCGATATACTTAGCATCTTTGTTTTACTCGCCACTCAGGAGCTCGACATTTGAAGATTTGAAGCAGAGAGACTCTTTCAATCTGTTTCCTTATTATTACCTCTTTATTGGCCGATTCGCTCAGGATTCACACCAGATTCTGTTGTCCTGTTACCTCTATCTGCATACATAAATGGTTCCCACGACTTTCCAGGAGAGAATCGCGAGTTTCCTGTCATGTTCGCTGAGCATTTTGCCATTTCTTTAATTCAACTGTAAGGATCCAACATAGGAGAGGAATCGTCTTCTTTTCGAGTCAGTGAAAGGGCGAGTTGCTTCAAAGTACAACTTTCGCCAATTCATTTGTGTAAAATTTCATTCATACTGAATATCCCTGACGTCTTAAAGAAAATCTTATCAACACAGAAATATTCACTTACTTACATATTTACAAATGGCTTTTGAGGAACCCGGAGGTTCATTGCCGTCCTCACATAAGCCCACTATCGGTTCCTATCCTGACAACAGAGAGGGTTTAAAATTGAACGTGTTACATCAGCTTCTTGTCAATGAGGATGACGTGAATATGTTAGGAGAAAATCTAGAAACGATTAGGGAAAACACGGAAATTCTAATTGAAGCAAGTAAGGCGATAGGTTTGGCAGTAAAACTTCGAAAAGACGAAGTATATGATTGTGTTTCATGACCAGAATATTCTACGAAATGGAAGTATCAAGAACTGGAGATTTATCCTTCGAAGAGGTGGACAAATTCAAATATCTTGGAGCAACAGTAACAAATATAAATGACACTCGGGAGGAAATTAAACGCAGAATAAATATGGGAAATGCCTGTTATTATTCGGTTGAGAGGATTTTTGTCATCTAGTATGCTGTCAAAAATTTGGAAAGTTAGAATTTATGTATGTATGTATGTATGTATGAATGTATTTATTTACACTGCAAGTGGGCAAGCACCCGGTGGCAGTGGTATATACAATATTAACAATACACAGTTAAAATGATAAGCAATACACAATAAAATTTACAATACATAATACAATTTACAACACATATACAATTTTATACACAATACAATAAGAATACACAATACAATTTAACACAATAATAATAAAACATAAAATAAAACACCTAATTTTACAACACAACCTACATAATTATGTATAGGTCCTACATAAGTTTCAATAGTCTTTCACTTTACTCTCATCTCATTCCCTGTAGTGGCACTATGACGCATTTCACTGACACTTTAGCACACATTTCACTGACACTCTGTGACACATTTCACTGACACTATAGAACACATTTCATTGACGCTATAAATTACCACTGATCGGAACTGTTCACTGCACTGTAAAACCATAACTTCACTGACTCACCTCACAGTTATATTACCGGTTGTTTTGTATGGTTGTGAAACTTAGACTCTCACTTTGAGAGAAGAACAGAGATTAAGGGTGTTCGAGAATAAGATTATTAGGAAAATATTTGGGGATAAAAGGGATGAAGTTACAGGAGAACGGAGAAAGTTACACAACGCAGAACTGCATGCATTGTATTCTTCACCCGACATAATTAGGAACATTAAATCTACACGTTTGAGATGGGCAGGGCATGTAGCACGTATGGGCGAATCAGAAATGCATATAGAGTGTTAGCTGGGAGGCCAGAGGGAAAAAGACCTATGTGGAATCCGAGACGTAGATGGGATGATATTATTAAAAATCATTTGACGGAGGTGGTATATGATGATAGAAACTGGATTAATTTTGCACAGGATAGGGACTAATGGCGGGCCTATGTGGGGGCGGCAATGATCCTGCGGATTCCTTAAAAGCCAGTAAGTAAGTAGGTAAGTATTATTATTATTATTATTATTATTATTATTATTATTATTAATGAGGAAATACTCCAGAACTCAAATAGTGGTTAGTACAGACTGACAAAGGTTAAGGAATGAAACAAATTATCAACAGTAATCTCACTAGACGTTTTGATTTATCTAGAGAAAATCAAAACTCTAGTGGGAATTAATTGACTATTACACGATTAGAAGAAAGTATATAAATATCAGAAGTAACAAAGTACTCCAATACAATAAAATATTAATTGACTTACGAAAATACAACTGTCTTCAAATGTATTATTGCACCATTACGCTAGATGGCAGTTGTGCCAACTATGTAATCTTCATTGAACTCTGTAGACCGTTACTAGTCAAGAAGGCTTTGTTGATTCAGTTTCGTTTTTATTAATACATTTGCACTCCACTTCAATCATCCGGATCTCAGTAATCAACGTCACTTGAAAGATGATTTTGAATAAATCTTAGTATTAAATAATCTCCGATACGTGACTATCCATAATATCATATAGCTAAAGCTATAATATAACCTAAATAACATAAACAAGTGTTAGAAAAGTTTTAATTAGAGATGATGAAATAAACAAGAAAAAATTTAATTAACGATGATGAAATAAAAAATAAACATGAATAATTTTAAAAGAATCAATTATTGAAAGTACATTTTTCAAATTTGAATATTTTAGTGGTTGGTGGTTCAGTTGATGTTATATTGGAGGTGTGCGTAAAAGAAGTGAACTCGTTGATATACATGATGTATCCCTCAACTTATTCAGGATTTCCAAATGGTGCTCTTCATTTATTTGTAAATAGGGTTTCTGGGAAGATGCATAACTATGACCAGTGATCCTTATTATTTCTTGTTATTGAATGCCAATGCGAGTCATATTTGAAATTGCTGTGCATCGACTGGAGTGGTTTGTAATTATCTGTTTTTTGACGTCCAGACCAGTGCAGTTTCAAATGTTGGCAAACAAAGAAACAAATGCTAGGGACGCGATAAAATTAAACAAATGCTAGGGACGCGATAAAATTAAACAAATGCTAGGGACGCGATAAAATTGTGCGATAAGCACCCATGATTGGTTGAAATACGTCCTTTCGTACCGTTTTTTTGGTCGAAAGTAGTATGACGTAGTAAAAGTGTAATAGTCAGTTGAAATAAATGATTTTGCATACATAGATGCACCATTATCATTTTTCCTTTTCCTATTAGCTTTCATTTCTTCTTTACTTTATTGTAACTTTTCTTATTCTGTTAACTGCCATTATTTGTTTGTTTGTTTACTCGTTTGTCATTTTGCTTACTCTGTTATCTTTCATTGTATATTTGTTATTTTTTGTTCTGTATGCTTTGTCTAATGACAGACTCTAATTCGAGGAAGCTCTGGTAAATAAATAAAATACAAACATGCAAGAATCTTTGTCTGTAAGAAGCAACGAAAACAGACACAGATTTGAAGGAAACCGAACCCACGCATGTTGCAAGAACAGAATCGATACATTTTAATTGAAGGTATCTCGCTCTTGGGACGCAGCGAGATCAATCAAGTATCGGGCCGTCATCTAAGAGAAAAACGATTGTGTAACTATCACCATAAATCGGGCTGTCAGAGTTCCATCTCAGTAAATTGCTGCTCGCTTCTCATGTATTTTTCTCGTCTACCATCCCTCCTCCGCGCCCTCCGGTTTCTCATCCGCGTGGAGTGCGGGCTCTTGCTCTACAAGCGATGTTTCATCCGAATGACAGCAGAAACACCCGACATCTCTCACGTTGTGTTTCTTCTTTCAATATAATATTGATTCCGTATGATATACAAAAAGTTGACAAGGGAGATGAACAAGTGGCTGCCGAGGCGGTTGCACGGTTTGCGTCTCTTCTCTGCTCTGATGCATCGCTGAACTCTCTTTCCACTAAAACAATGGTCACATGTGAAGCATTACTATTATTTCTGACGGATATTACACTTCTCACTGTTCCCCTGCAGGCAATTCATACCCTACAAATGTGTCACACATAATTTGGCGCCACGAAGAACAGTAATGTTATCTTCTAACTGATACCGTAGAAGTAGGTAATATCAGTCAGTGGGTGTAAAATCCATCATTTGCGATTTTTATTGAAAATTAAATATTTTCTCAGTTGCTTGTTAAAATTTTGTTATGCTGACTTCATTGCCTTTCATTGCAAATGTAAGCGAGAGGGACAACAAAAAGCCTGCGAATGCCAACAATGGGAACACTGTGTAATTACCGTTGAAGTGAAAATTGTTATTTTTAATCTTTTTCTCTTAAATGAAAACAGTCTTACAAACTCTAAATTATAGTCAGCAGTGAAAGGAGACAGGAAGTATACGTAAGTACTTTTCGTTGAGATTGAATCCTGAAATAATAGTTTTGCAGTTCGTAAATGTTAGTATAGAAACTTACTATTTAAGAAAACTTGTACCTTTGTAGGGTTAAGTCGATCATGCCATCGACCTACTCAAAACAGATAGGACCAGCAGGAAGAATAAATTGTTCACCGAAATACCTCCAACTAACACTTTAAACAGAAAAGTGTCATATTATAGTTTATATTGATGGGATAGTGGGGAAAGAGGAAGACGAAATTATGGTGAATTTCTTGCGTAAGAGAAGCACTGCCAAAGGAACATATTTTGTACACGCCTCTGTTCCTGACTATGGGAACAACGTAGTTTCTAAAGTGACATGAGGAGGGGAAGATTTCAAATAACATCTGATATAAACGTAAGCAATCTTGAATAGCATTTTAGATTATATTTGAATTGTGGTATTTCAATGGAAATTTTGAATTCTTAAATCATTGTTAGTTGGTATGTGAAGTATTAAAATGTGTTTTTATGTTTTATAATTTCGCAGTCATAGTCACGATTGTACAGTGAAGATCTATAGGCCTAAATGTCTCGAATAGTATACAGTAACAAAAGATACACTATATAATGCTATAGGCATATATTGAAAATTATTATTGTTTTTACAACCCTTATAACAAATGGAATATATGTAATACACTTAATTTATTTTTTTAAATCATAAACAGTGATCGACTTTACTCCGCAATATTTTAAAATCGATCTTGAACTAAAAATTCAATGCTGATCGACTTTACCCTAAGCAGGTAACTTCGATCACAAGTGAAATAAAAAAAAACACTTTTTATAGATTGTAATTCAATTCATGTAATGTGTCTTCATAAGTGAAGGATATGACAGCAGAATGCTATTTTCTGAGGAACTTCGCTCCATTGCATAACCTCAATATCATTAAAAAATTGCAAAATTTTGATCGATTTACCCTCTTCTACGGTACTTTACGACACTTATTCAATTCCTATTGCTAAACAGCAGTGATGTCAAAGCAAGCGCATTTTTTCTGACCTTGACGTCGTGCGCGGGCATCAAGCGCTAAGTATGGAAAGAGGAAGGGTTGTGTATATGAATAAGCAGCCTGTTGAATTAAGAAAACAGTGGTGCACAAATTTCAAACGGAACGTGAAATTTTATTTCGTTATATTTATATGGCTTTTTCTGTTTGATATTATCTATATTGACTGTGAAACAATAGTACTAATATCAATTTCTTAATATTGCATTTGTGTTTTAAATGTTAATAGCATACTAAAGATTTCAGGAGGAATGTTGACATAAATTCCATAGTAGTACAACTATACTATACTATACTATACTATACTATACTAAATGGATGAAACACATCATTCATAAAGAAAGTGATATCACAAAAAAGAGACTGAGTATGACATGATAAGTTGGAATTTATATTGATGGTATCTTTAGCCTTATAAAAGTAATCAATAAACTAATTAAAACAATATTACAGTACAAAGAAAAGTTACTAAGTGCTGTATATGTTCTAAGTGTAACTAATATTTCATAACAAAACTCTTATCGCGTTATGCTTTTAAGGTGATATTGGTGAGCAACTTCCTATCATCAGAATATTAAATTATTTTCTCGAAATATGCTGAAGCTATAGAGCTGACATTTTTACAACACATGGGCACACATCTTTTGTTTATGATGTAACAGTAGTTGCTTTGTTAATTAATTTCCTTACAAACATTTTCCATGCGAATATTTTCAAAATTTTCAATACAATATCTTCAGTAATAAGTATTTACGGTTGATTAGATTTACGAAAACATTCTGTAAGGCTACTAAATAAATAGGGCTATATCTGAAAATTTCACTCTTCTATTTAAAAAGCTGAGAAAATATTTCTTTTGAATAAAAAAATGAAACTTGTGAAAAATGTGCATTAAAATAAAGACTTTCATTCTTATAATGTACTTAAACTTCTCAGACAGATCTGAAAATTACCATGGATACAGTTTTAATAAGTTATCTTCCCATTATCCACTGAATCAGTGCTGGCCATCCCTGAATATAGCTCCACCAAGCAACACATACTAATTCTTTCGTCTGTCTCTTTCAATTCCGCTGTAAAGCGCTCGGGCTCTCCTGGGCTCTAAAGCGCGCGCTTGCTCCTATGGCACACGCCTCCAAAAGCGTACTCGCGAGTAAGCCCCTGAACGGAACCGAAGCCAGTACGTAATGAGCGCGTTACGCCTCACCCATCCCCACCTATACTGTACTCAATGTTTATGCGTAAACGAAGAGCAGTGGCGGACTACCATTATCATTGTGTTGGTCGGAGTGTTTCACCGTTTCACAATATCTTCTAATCATGGACGTAGTACATTCAAGGATGAATAGGAAGAGACATTTTGCTTGTTAGTCGGGAGAATGTGAAATGTATAATTTGTTCGAAAATTCTTAAGGGTGTGTTAAAATTCAACATGCGACAACAATACTCGACTCTTCACAAAGAATATCATACAATTACAGGCATGTTGGACACGTGAAAATAATTTATTTTGGGGCTATCTGGATGACTGTTGATTATACATAATACAATCAGTATATTACAATACGTTTACACTCAGTTCCGCATGACTCAGTTCCATTTCGTTTAATTTTAGGTGAAGTGTGTAGGCCTACAAATATTTTGATAAATGTAAAAGAAGAAAATACAAACACAAATCACATACGTGTCCTTAGTCTTAAACAAAAAAAGCTTCTTTCTAGCTATGTTCTAGCTTGGAATATTAGAAAATCAATGAAGTCCTATACAGAAGTATCATTTATAAAATCGTGCATACAGGACGTTACTAAAATACTGTGTCCAGAACAAAGTCAAAGTTTAAGAAAATTAAATTGTTTCCAATTACAGTTCAGAGAAGGAATGTCAAGATTGTAAATGTGATTGAATCTGAAGTCGAAACCACAATTAACCAGTTTGTAGTTTACTCAATTGCATTGGACGAAAGCACAGATAGGAATGACAAAGCTCACCTAGCCATTTTCATCCGAGGAGTTAATGAACATCTTAGTATGTCTGAATGTCTTCTAGATGGAATTACAAAATACAACTGGAGGAGATCTTTTCCAGGGACTAAAGGCACCATACAACAGAATGGCAATGGCTTGTGTCAATAGCAACAGACGGGGCTCCAGCTTCATAGTATGTCAAAATAATATACAAACGTATGATATTTCTTATTCTTTTGATGTTATTATTTGTAAACATAAGCAGAACGTTCCCCCGATCCCCCACTGATCACTTCCATCTGTTGAGGTTCGAGTCTCTTACCCTTCTCTAGCCTTACAGCACACTGTGTTCGGCGGGCAGCATTGAGAGCACGAATAACGATACGCTTTTTGGAGACCTCTGACTATAGTTATTTATATTTTTTTTACCTTAAGTAAACATTCAAATATATAAGATTCACTACAGCCAGTATTTTCTCTTGTTCAAATAACGGTTTGCAATGAGCATTAAAAGGGGCAGCCGTAATGATACACAAGGCCTTTTTCTGTTGTGCAATGACACATTTTTCTTGCCATTATTTGCTCTGATTTTACGAGCGTGGCTCATAGAAGTCACTGGTTTCCAAAGCGTAGACAGCTTAGTTCATCACAGACTATCCAGAGTACACCACAGGCGGTGGACCTGCATTGCATGAGTAATTAATGATAATCAGATAATGGGAAATTTTTGGGGTGTCACGCGGGAATCGGGGTACCAGAAGAAACGCACTGCGTTGTCCGGGTTTTGAATCAAAATCCCCTGGCTTATAAGCCATGCGAGCTAGCACTGAGCCATCCTGAAAATCAAACTGTTATTGTGTTTTCTTACATTTTATAAGAATTTAGGCTTCACTGTTGTACCTAAGAAAAGATTTACTATCATTTTTTTTTCTGAAATCTAGTCAGGTTTGTCTGTGCGTTAGAAATGAATTCATGACGATGATTGATTTCGTGAACTTTTAAATTTGTGAGAGGTTACTTAATCTCTGGCCTGTTTCTTGCATGTTCTGATCGCATGCGACGTTCATATTTTTCCGCAGCTGGTCAAACACGATGCCGGAGGATGTTATACATGCGCTCTTCATCAGTAAGTGAAAACAGAAAAGTATGTATTACTCGACCGAGGAGAGTGGAGCCGCGGGCGTAATGTGAACTACCGCGATGACGCTATATGAAAGCAGGGCAGTACAAGTGGCGCTGCGGGCATCACGACTCCACTGGCCTCGGTCGAGTGATAATTGGTAACGCATTCTGACAACATTTAACGCCATAAATGTCGTTATCCACATAAAGATGCCCTTTACTTTCATAAATGTTCCAAAAAGGTGGATTTATATTGAGACTCCTTTCAAATCTATGTCTTCCGCAATATTTCCATTTATTTTCAAATCTCAGTCCGCGCGTTTTATAATACTTCAATAATAATAATAATAATAATAATAATAATAATAGTAATAATAATAATAATAATAATAATAATAATAATATGTCAGAGGAAGAACAATTACTTGTAGGGGAGACTGTTTTACCTTTAGCATAGTGTGCCTTTGAACTTTTTTTTTTTAATTTTTGCTGCTACCTAGAGGACTCAAACTGAAGTAGATTGTAGAGAAAGCCGCTAAGCAGCTCTGGTCGTAGTTTCCGTTTGATTTATTGCAAAGTGTGAGTTCTGTGGACAAAACAATTTTTAGTACCAAAAGTAAACATTTCGTTCATTGATATGTGTTTGATAACACAAAACCAGATTGTATTTGTTACTATCCATCAAGTACAGTGTGTTTCCTATCATCTGGTGAGTAATAACATATCTTAATTTCCAAGATTTGTTCGAATCTCAAGTTTTGGGAGCCATATTTATTTAAACGTGCACCCTCTTGTACCTCTGAACACAAAATATCTTGTACCATTGAACATGTTCCAAGTTACACGATACTATCGGTTTTTGTTTTTCTTTTATTTTACGATCATGTCACGAAGTAAGTTCGGAGTTAAGAGGCCCCCAATTGATCCGCATGCCTTCAAGAAGGCTTTTGAAGCAGTTATTGCTCCTCCAGGAAATAAAATCTCAATCAGAGAAGCCTGCAACGGTCCATATGGAAAATAAATTTTAAATATGATTATCAGTTTTTACAGCTATATTCCCACCTATAGTCCATGTGTTCTAAAGTACAAGTGGGTATTTTCAAAGGTACATGAACCTGTTGTACCTTTGAACACATTACATATTCCTTCATTTTATTTTTTTCCATCTTTAATGGATATGTAAAACAGGAAAATATATACAAGGAGTTATAAAGGAATCTTCAATAATTATTTCAAGCATTTTTTCATTCAAAAAATTTCATTTCCCAAAATTAAAAAAAAAATGATATGTGAAAAGTGTTTAAAGGTACAACAGTCTCCCCTATACATTTTAAGTTTGCTTTGTGAATTATGTTAGTAGTCAGCGATGTGGTGGAGGAGGAAAGGAACTGACCACCCTACCTATTACCTTCCGGCTTAGTTGCCTCATGAACGCTGTCTTATTGCTTTATTTAGTGAGGTTTCAGTCAGTCTTCGAACTATTAAACTCTAAAATCTCCATATTTTGCAAAATGGCAGCATACTAAAAATAAGAGGACCGCGAAAAGAAACCGCAATTGGGGATGTGAATTTATAAACTCTGTTAACTCTTCTAACCCACCCTTGCCCTCACATAAGCCCGCCATCGGTCCCTATCCTGAGCAACATTAATCCAGCCTCTATCATCATATTCCACATCCCTAAAATCCATTTTAATATTATCCTCCAATCTACGTCTCGGCCTTCCCAAAGGTCTTCTTCCCTCCGGCTCCCCAACTAACACTCTATATGCATTTCTGGATTCGCCCATATTTACTACATGCCCTGCCCATCTCATATGTCTATATTTCCTGATTATGTCTGGTGAAGAAAACAATGCGTGAAGTTGTGCGTTGTGTATTATTATACGGTTTTGTAACAAGTTGTTTGTTACGATGATGGGTTGTTAGCCCTTCGCCTAACCCCCAATCTGGAGGACTATCTCTTATCGACTATCCACGACTGCTTATTCAATATATTAGCAGCTAACCTCCATATCTTCTAACCTAATTTTAATTTAAACTGGATTGAAATTCGAGCTGTAATTAAGTTCAGATTCAGTGTAACCCCCTGAATATAGAGTCAGTTCCTTAAAGGTGCACACGTTTCATTCATAAAATTTCGTATATTGGATGAACTTTTACAAGATGATGTAGGACTTACTCCGTTAATATATTAGGAAATCTTGCAGATTCTATATACGTAATGGAACTCATCTGAGATGGAATTCAATGTCCTTCTACTTATTTTATGTTTCTTTTCTCTCTATGAGCCCGGAAGGGGAACATCCCTGTGCACCTTGACCTGAGGTCTATTGTGCGCCCCTGGGATGACTTGCAAGACCACTAACCGCACCTGTGCTGAACCGACCTAACCGCTAACACCTTGACGACCAGTCTCGCCATCCTTCCAAATCCGTGTACTAATCCACCACAACAGCCCCCACATTCCCCCTTAAACGGTCTGAGGTGTGAGCCCACTCTCCCGTCGGAAGGGGAGTGGGTTCCGCTGCTGGCCACCAACTACCACGCTTGACATACCCATGGAGGACGGCCGAGAGAGTCAGCGGCTTGGAAGTGCCGCAGCAGGCGCGATCTGAGAACCAAGTAAGACAACCAGAATGATAAGGAAATGATGATGAGGAAGAAAAGGAAATGGCGAGAATGAGTGGGGTTCCATACGCCTGAAAAAGTTACCTGATATTCATCCATAGGATTGAGGGAAAAACCCCGAAAAAAACCTCACCCAGACAAATCGTCCCAAGCGGGGAATCGAAACCCGGTTCGCTGGGTTCGGGAGATAAGACGCTACCACGAGACCACAGCGATGGACTATTTTATGTTACTTCATCTTTAACAATGTGTAGGCCCTACTTGTGTTTCTTTCGTTTGGATTTGTGTAAGTCACAGAATTAGGTACTAAATTTTAAGTTTCTTATAGAGCGTACGTTGTATGTTACGATCTTTCCCGTAATATTGCTTCACCTAGCTATTCTTTGGCAACAGGCTATACGGTTAAGAATTGTCTCCAAATCTGCGGCAAAATACTTGAGCCCTAATATTGTTGCGAAGTATAACTCATTCGCAAAATTCTATAGCCAGCAGAATTCAGGACCTTGTGGAGAATTCAAAGCCGTATCTCAGAGCTGCAGTATGTTTTATAGCTTCTTCACTAGCAACTGATATCGCACAATTTCTTTAAGATAAAAAAGTAGAAATAAAAATACGTGTATACAACAAACCTATAGAACAAGTATTTTTATTTAAATAACTGGGATGCAACATATCTTACAGAAATACAGCTGATATCCCAACAAAAATTTTCAATTATAACAGCACCATACGATCATTAATCAGGTTTTCAAACCTCCAGTAGTCCCAAAAACATACAAGAGTCGGAGATATAAGATTCTAGTTAGATCTATTTTAATGGTAACAGAGCCTGGACAATACGTAACTGTGATACATCCAGTATAATTTCTAGCGAAATGATATTTTTACGTCGTACAGCAGGTTATACACGATTCGATAAAGAAGAAATACCAGCATTTTGTAAGAGCTACACATGAGATCTTTTATAGAATATCGTCGTTGTTCCTGCAATAACTCCTATGTGACATATTTATCGAATTTCAGATTTTTAGTATATTAAGGGAACCGAGTAGTGATTAGGGGTCAAAAATCCGATTTTTTATTTTGTGTTTAAAAATTACGAGTACAAAACTTGCTCCTTAAAATAATACATATAGCGGGGGTATATCTGCAGATTAAGCCCTTTAAAATGTTCTCTTTAAATTTGGCGACGAATTTAATTCAGACATTTTTCTTAAGTCCAGTTTTTCGTAAGTTTATATTTATCAAATTCAACTACATTTTTCTCTGAAACTACGGAATCTATTTACATGAAATTTTTACAATGTTTTCTGCAGCCTGTGTTCTACAAAGTAGACCTACAGGTTCAAGAATATCACACACATAACACGAGGAAAAAAATATATATATGTGTTGAACAAACGGCAAAAATTGTTAATCAATGTGCATTATTTTTTCCGTTACACAAAGGATGAAATATTTAACTACATTTTGCTTTATAATTTACAATAAACATTACTTGATAACTTAAAAAAATACAAGGTATATGAGTGAAGATTGTAGCAAGTAATGTGCACCTGAAGAATGGGGTACACTTAGCAGAGTGGGAAAACAGGTTATCAGTTAGGGCCTTTCTTTCGCAATTCGATAAGAAACCAATCAGTTGTCTTTTATACCACTGAATTCAGAATGATTTAGTGTATCACCACAGAGATTTTTATGCCACTCTCAACACTAAAAGCCTAGAAATATTGAACTGAACTTTTGTACCGAATTTCTTTAACCCAGATAAGACTGACGTCCTACATATAGGACACCGGACGTTTCACACAAATATGATAATAACATTGACTATGACAGACTAAATATAAGAAAAAAAAATTGGAGGCAATTTATAACACATAAGGATTATGGTATCATGATTGCCGACTATGAAAATCTTACACAGCAATGTTAAAAAAATCAAACGTCCGGTCCTATATATAGGACGTCAGTCTTATCTGGGTTAATAGTACAGGCATCACTACCCAGTCCTCTTAAATAACTTAAATAGCTTTACAGCAAATAATAAAATCTCCTGTATGTAATTATGTATCGTTTCGAAAATGTAAGAATTCACAGTCTCCTATGTACGGCTGCCATAGGATGAATAAATGTGTTTTCTCTTCCTACTGGAAAAAATTATATTTTGCACATAGGAGTTATTGCAGGAACAACGACGATATATCGACACATACAGGAACAATTGGAAACAGCTTATTAATAGAATGGATCGATCACGTACACCCCGTCAACTTCAGAATTCAAGGCCTTAGTGTGAAACTAACGTAACTACAAATCTTAATTTTTAAGAAAGACAAAATAATATTTTTAAACAGAAAATTGTTGATATTCCGCCTATGATGAATGGAAGCAAATATACATTTATAGGCTAAGTACTGTTCGGCATTATATTATGATTTTTTTTTGGAAAACGTATTATATGTCTTGCACTTGTTAAAATTTATGTTAACTTGTTAGCATGTTTCGGCCTGCTATTCGCAATCATCAGAACTGGTTGTTGCTGGTCTTGGCGCCTTTTGTTTTGTTTCCTGTGAGGGTGTGTTTGTGTAGTGTAATGTCAAATCAAGGAGTGTGTGTGTTCTGAAATTGAGTTGTGTGTTGATAATTTCGTTTGGATGTGTTTTTGTGTTTGTATATTACGTATTGTTCAAGTGTGTCTAGTTTCTGGTCTTTTGCTTGGATGTGTAGAATTTCAATGTCTGTTTTGATGTCTCTGTATGTGTGGTTAGCCTTTGTGACGTGTTCTGCATATGTGGAAGTGTTTTGTAATTTTGTTATGGTTGTGATGTGTTCTTTTGTAACGCGTTTGAAATGATCTGCCTGTCTGTCCTATGTAGAAGTTTTTTTAAGGGTTACATTTGAGTTTGTTTACGACTGTGTGGTTGTATTTGTTTCTTTGTGTTTAGTGTGTGTCGAGATGTTTTTGTAGAGTATTATTTGTTCTGTATGCGATGTTGTAATTTAATTTCTTGAATGAGGTTGCAATTTTGTATGTGTTTTTGTTTTCGTATGTTAGTGTGATGCATTTTTTTTTTGTGTTCTTCTGTTTGTGTTGTATTCTTATGTTTTTTGTGGTCATGGTTTGTCTTTCGTATTATGTTGTATATTATGTTGTGTTTGTATCCTTTTTTTAGTGCTATGTATTTAATTGTGTTTAGCTCTTCTTTGTAATCATGTTGGTTCACTGGTATGTTGAGTAGTTTGTGTACCATTGTTCGGAATGCAGGTTGTTTGTGTTGTGTTGTGTGGTTGGATGTGCTGTGTATGTGTGTTGATGTTGGTTTTCTGTAGACTTTGAATGTGTGTTTGTTGTCGACTTCGTCGGCAAACACATCCAAATTAAATTCTCAACACACAACTGCATTTCAGAACACACACACACTCTTTGACTCCACATTACACCACACAAACACACCCCCACAGGAAACAAAACAAAAGGCGCCAAGACCAGCAACAACCAGTTCTGATGATGGCCAATAGCAGGCCGAAACATGTTAACAAGGTCACATAAAAATAACAAGTGAAAGACACGTAATACATTTTCCAAAGTGATATAGTGTTAAAAGTTGTGTAATCAAGATTTATAATATGATTTTTTGTCACCAAGTATAAGAAAGACTTTGCTTTGGATTGGCGTAAAAATTTTAAAATGTAATTTTTTTGCGATTACGTTAGTTTCACACCAATCCCTGGAATTATTGTGCTAAGGGCAGAAGATCACTGGTATGGCCACATAAACGCTGGCGAGAGACCACAACATTTGTTCATTAAGGTTCCTCGGGGTTTTCTTCTACCTTTCAGCAGTGAGATTACTTTCGACGAAAAAAAAAGGCTTAATGATTGCTGTTACCCATATGTCACACAAAACCACCAACATTACTGCTTCCTCCATTTTAGACGGACCATTCTAGTTTCTGGTTGGTAGCACTCCAATACCGTCAATTTTGTTTATCGACATTCCAGAGGAATTGACATAATCGCTGGACAGAATACAAGAGGCAATATTTTTTCATGTAACTTGACTTTCGCTTCACTCTATATCAGCCGTGGCGAGAACGTGACTCGCGAGACATTGTGGTCTCGCAGTGATAGCTGTGCATTTCGCTTGCTTATAACCTCCGCCAACCCCCACCATCTCACTCACTGGAGTCAAACTCCGTTCCATTTGTATATATCTCTGACCTGCGAGTGGCGTATGTCTCTCTCGAAACCATGTACGAAAGTTCCAAGTAGGATGGGAGGACGAATTTTTTTGCTGTCAATATGATGAGAATATTAAATGTATGATTTGTTCACAAGTATTACGAAGAAAACGGTTGTATAACATAAAATAGCATTATATTACATGAAACATTAAAAGGTTAAGTGGTATTGTTGTTGTTATCATCATCGTCGCCATCGTCATCATCATCATCATCTCTGTACGTCGACCATTTTTCAGCAGATGTACGAATAATGCGGTTAGCTCTTCAATTTGAACTCACTGATTTACTATGTGATGTCAAATGAAAGCTGGATGTAAGGACTTGAAAAATGTTGAACTTTCAAATCTTTGCCAAAAAATAAATGTCCGAAGCTTCGTTCTTTCGCTTGCTCTGTTAAAGCCATGTTCGCTACAACTTACGTTTGTAAAAAATTATTTTCAACAATTAAAATAGTAAAAACCAAATTTAGATCACGACTGACAGACAAATACCTTCGTGATCAACTACGACTGGCAGTAAGTGGCATAATTCCTGATTTTGAAACTTTGTCGCAGAGACATTCTGAAGACAGTTAATTTTAGATTGTGATATTATTCATTTGTTGTTCATTTCTTTCTTCGTTACTAGTACTAAACATTAGTTTAAGCTCGACCATGCCGAAATGTAGTAATTATACACCTGGTAGCAGTCCTTTAACGCATGTCATTAAAGTACACCTATTCATTAAAGTTTAGGTTTTCGATTATTCTCAGATATGCAATCGAAAGACAACTATCGAAAAGTCACGGAGGCTGGAAATCCAATACTGTCGCAGAAGGTTATGTTCTGTTACTGTAATAATTAGCGTTAATTGTAAATAATATTCAAATAAATTCAATTTGTCATCTCGTTTTTCAATGTCGAATTCAATTTCAAGGTTATATCAAGACTAGTGTTTATCTTACTATTATCAAGGTCGTCGATATTCGTTTCCCGGAAAAAATCAATACTTTCGCGTCTGCGCACATCTCACAATTCATGAGGTAGGCTATTGCACTGACTCACGTAACAATAACATGAATACCGTACTTACGAATAATTTCAAGTTAGAAATATAGTCGAGCATAAATAGTCGTATGAAACTTGCCTATAATGGTAATTAAGACGCTCGTATGAAAATTATGAAAGTCGCTTGCGATCGTTTCATAAACATCCTCGCGTCTTAATTACTATCATTATAGGCGCGTTGCATAATGTACTATTGTAGCCTTGTACTGTATAAAATTATATTTAAGTGCTTGACGTAAGGAAAATGAAAATCCGTTAATAAGTCTGACAGTTGCTTCAGTTTCCCTTCGGGTGTCCGCCTTCCTCCATAGGTGCTATGCACGTTGCAGGTTACACAGTGGCTCGGCGCACGATTACATTTTCGCCACCGCTGCTCTATATTGTCCACCTCCATGCTGCAAATTTGCAAACTCTACAGCCAGGAAACGTCACCAGTGAAGTGTTAAAATATTTCAATTGTGCATTGTGGGAAATTCTAGCGCAAAGTCATTTTGTTGTCTATTACGCCAAATGACATGTCTTATGGGTGAGAACATGTCAATGTTAAAGTGTGTAATTGAGTGCGTAGATCGGGAAGGAGAGGGTTGTGTTAAGTGAGAACTTCCTGTCAAAACCAACAGGTGGGACGTTAGGGCGTTCATAGTTATTTGCCAGAAACAGACAACAACTCATTTCCGTTCCACGGAAACAATTATGGCACTTCCACCCCAAATAACACACGCCAGGCAACTGATGAGCATCTTACATGTCGCAGCTTTGTTCTATCCCATCTATTGATGTACGAGTGAATATTGCAAATAACAGTGTAATACAAAGTCTTCGCTCCATGCGAGTCTAATGGGTTCCGTCATACTCACAACTTGCCAGCTCACAGAAGAGACTAGGGTAATACATTAGTTTGTGACGTGTCTCCTCAGCTGTTTTCGCGTCAGTTTTACTTAATATAATTCATTATTTTCTTCCCTTCATCACATATTCAGATAGTGCAAGAATGTCAAGGTCAGGCGAAACGAGAAAATATTAAATTTGGAACACGCAGAAAAATAAAGAGTAGAACAAAAATTGAAAATAACAGAGAGGATGAGAAATACAGAAATCAGACTGAATACGTAAATTTCACAGTCGATTGTTAAAATCCCTTGGATTGAGTTTATCGTCTCGAATTAGCATTTATATTTTACGTATTTACTCATTTATTTATGTAAGATTTATTGCCTAATTATTTACTTATTTTGGTAGAATTAATGCCGTTATTCCTGCTCTTCCACTCAGATAAAAACAAAGGAATACAGTAATGAACAAAACAATAATGAAAATGTGTAGGATTAACAGGAGAGGATGATATATTTTTAAACTTTTTTCCTGTTTGGTCTAAAATATTAATTTTTTGTATGTAGAGAGCTCATAGCTGTGGCAACCCAACCAAATAAAAATATATAAAAAAATTAATTGGGGGCCCAAATTTGAAGAAAAAAAAATATATATACCCAATACAGGATTATACTAAAACCGATATATCTAAACCGTTTTTAAAGATAGATTCAAACAGTTCTTTGCAATGTATTTGCAAACGCATGCTCTACAAACCGCAACAGAATTTTGATATTAGTTCCTACGTTTGTAAAATAAACAATTAAAATTTAATAATTAATTGATGAACTAGTGGACTTACTCGTGTTAAATATGTAATATTTGTCAGGCTTACAGCTGTTTCAGTGCTTCATGCACCATCATCAGAGCCTACTAGATCGCTGCGTCATCTCGAACTTCTCTGCCTGTTAGGAGGGTGTGTTTTATTGTTGGAAGGTGTTGAATTGTGGAGTCAAATAGTGTGTGTGTACCGAAATTGATCTGTGTTGAGGATTTGATCGGGGTGTGTTTTAGTGTGTTTGTATATTTCGTATTGTTCTAGTGTGTTGAGTTTTTGGTTCTTGGGTTGTGTGTGTAGGATTTCCATATCCGTATTTATGTTATTGTATGTATGGTTAGTATTGGTTATGTGATCGGCGTATGTAGATGTATTGTGTCCTCTGGTTATAGCTTTAATGTGTTCTTTGTAGCGTGTTTGGAATGATCTGCCTGTCTGTCCTATGTAGAACTTGTCGCAACTATTACATTTGAGTTTGTATACACCTGTGTGGTCGTATTTATTTGTTTGTGTTTTTTGTGTGTTGAGATGTCTTTGTAGTACACACACAACCCAAGAACCAAAAACTCAACACACTAGCACAATACGAAATATACAAACACACTAAAATACACCCCGATCAAATCCTGAACACGCAGATCAATTTCAGTACACACACACTATTCGACTCCACACTTCACCTTCCAACAATAAAACACACACTTCTAACAGGCAGAGAAGTTCGAGATGACGCAGCGATCTAGTAGGCTCTGATGATGGTGCGTGAAGCACTGAAACAGCTGTAAGCCTGCCAAATATTACATATTTAACACGAGTAAGTCCACTAGTTCGTCAATTAATTATATTCAAGTGTTAAAAGTGGTGTACGCAAGATTAAAAATGGATCAAATTTAATAACAATTTTCTGATTTCCTTTCTTGCAAACAAAAGGACGTATTTTTTAAATTAAATCAATTAACAAAATTCTGTTACAAAGAAAAGTTTCCTAATGGTCTAAAGAATGTGTGATTTAAATTTCATGCACGTATCTTTAATAGTTCTGAAATTATATCCATTTTTGTCTGGTAATGTAGCAAAAAATATGAAGTTACTGGAATCCGATAAAAGCGGGCGTGTGATTTAAAAATCCATAGCCCAGGAAGTTTAAAAATAACGTATCAACATCCGATAAAGGCACAAATACGCACAAAATGTTATGCAATGCATTCCACACATATCAAAGGGTATTTTAAAGAAAAAAAAATGTTTGAAAATTTAATTTACCGGAATCAACAATAAAAGTGTGCGAGTGATTTAAAAATACATAACTCAGGAAGTATTAAAATGGTGACTCAACATCCGATAAGGGCACAAATACCCACAAAATGTTATGCATTGCATTGCACACATATCAAAGGGTATTTTAAAGAAAAAAAAATGTTTGAAAATTTAATTTACCAGAAACAACAATAAAAGTGGGCGAGTGATTTAAAAATACATAACCCAGGAAGTTTTAAAATGGTGACTCAACATCCGATAAGGGCACAAATACCCACAAAATGTAATGCTATGCATTCCACACATATGACAGGGTATTTTAAAGATTTTTTTTGGAAAATTTACTTATTTTTCACCAAAAATTACCATCCTGTCCCCTTAAATAAAATGCAATTAGAATCTGAGTAGTAAAAAGATAACGGCAATTAAACAACTCTCTATGAACATTATAAAAATTAGAGAGCTAAGAATTCTAGAAATTAGATAGATATAAAAATTACAGAATAAAGTTAAAAGTAAATCCTAATACCTTACCTCTCGAAGAAAATTAGAGCTAAAGCAAGAAATTAGTAAATGATCTGTGAATTAATACTACAAAGTAACACTGCGTGTTAATCATTTTTAAACCATGCAATAATGTAGAGTCAAAGAGTGTGTGTGTTTTGAAGGTGAGTTGTGCGTTGAGAATTTCGTTGGGGGGGGGGGGGTGTTTTTGTGTGCCAAAACATACCCCAACGAAATTCTCAACACACAACTCAATTTCAGAACACACACACTCTTTGACTCTACATTATACCACAGGAACACACCCTCACAGGAAACAGAACAAGTGGCGCCAAGACCAACAACGACCAGTTCTGAAGATGACCCATAAATAGGTCCAAACTTGTAAACGAGGGACGTTGAAATTTAACACAGGAAAGTCTTACCATACATATTCCAAAGTGATACAGTGTTAAAAGTTGTGTAATCAGGATGTATACATAGAATAATATTACAGATCTGCAAGGCAAAATGTAATGTAGCAAATAATAAAATCTCCTATATGTAATTATATATCTTTGTTTCGAAAATGTAAGAATTCACAGTCTCCTATGTACGGCTGCCATAAGATGAATAAATGTGTTTTTTTTTCTTTCTACTAAAAAATTTTATATTCTGCACATAGGAGTTACTGCAAGAACAACGACGATTTGCTCGAATCCCGAAGTTCAATTATTGCAGCATGACAACACTGTCTCTTATAAAGGGACATCATTTTATTTTTACTTCAATTTTTATTGTACCTGAGTTTTTGAATGTACTTCACTCCCACCCCTTCTACTAATGAAGTTCAACCGTCCTCCACACAGATACAAGACCGCATATACAGTCATAATAGCATAGCAAACAGTACGTTCCAAAAATATGTTCGCGTTTTCCAGTGACGAAAGAGCTTTCAATATTGAATCATTTTCGCACAGGTACTGTCATCCATTTGCCTTCGTCATATCCCGGTTTCCCCCACCAGCTTTTATTTGCTAGCTAGTGGCTGGGCTGTCTTAGCTCTTTTCTGAAAGCATTAATTTCTGTTAGGAATTGGACGTCTACGTAATATTATACAACTGTTTAAAATAATTTAAATAAAAGGGCCTCCTTAAGCAATTAACTGTCAAGTGATTTCCCCCTTTCTACGATCCTTCGGCATAACCACTTGGACGGAGAGTAGATAGTATGTCTGAGTAATTTTATCTTTTCGGATCGGCAGAAGTGAAGATTGAACTTACTCTTTTATAGAGTAGATACAGAATTATTTCAACATGAGTTACTAGTACGAAGAACGAAACTGGTAATTGGGATTAGGTACAATAGTCTATAGTGCGATAATATGCACATTAGAACTGAAGCCTGTATCGAAATGAACGGCCACCATTTTAAAAAATGTGTCTAAATATCCATATTATGATTACTTTTCAATTTTAACTTCATTCTCTATATTTTACGCTAATGTGCTGTAGACAGTATAATATACACTGCATAATGAATACATCCGAATGGATAGCTCAGTTCGTGAGTAAAAACACTCATTGTTAATCCTGTACTGTATTTTGATTAAACAAAAACCTAATGAAAATGATCAAACTCAAAATCGCGATATTTCCTAGTTTACGTAAATGGATGAACTACTTTTCTTCCCTCCTATACCTAGTAAAGTGATTTGTTTGTATATTACGTCAGTATCATCGAACTCCAGTTGTGGGAAGGGGTAGCAAACGGCGTTGATCCAGAGGTATAGGCAAGTTAATATTAAAAATGATAGTAAAAATAAAATGATGTCTCTGTATTTTAAATAATGGGAATATAAAAAGAGACAACAGCAGTGGGTGTATGAATTTTTTTGGCTGAGCAGTACGCTTTGCACCTGCCTGTTAATGTCCGTTCCCCTCCGACGTGATGAAATTAATACAAGCCTATTAGTAATCCGGTGAGTTCACTGTAATTTAATAGGTTCCAAAGTCCCGCCAAACCCTAATAGCATGTTAGAGTTTACTCACTGCCGGTTAACATTTATTGGAGCTCTCGATGATTATTAGGAAGCGATTGCATTTAGAAGACAATCGATAAAATTACGGTCATAAATTTCAAAACAATTATATTCTTCACCAAATTGTATTCTCAATTTACACACTTACTCTCCATTATATTGTGCTTCGAGGGCCCTGGAAGTTACATGGACGCATGTAATTTAGGAGCTTTATTCTGAAAATTACTCTTGGGGCACTGGAACACAAACATCTGGAGTTTGTGGTGAGGAAAATTATATTTCTTCGCCCGGTATCGAAGTAGAGCTCTGCCAGTTTCTAGCCAGCTAAGGGAATTAGGCTCTTCACGACGTCAGAATAATGTAAATACAACGCAAATAATATAAAATGATCCGTACGAGAGAAATTACACCTAACTTACTTACTTAATGGCTTTTAAGAAACCCGGAGGTTCATTGCCGCCCTCAAATAAGCCTGCCATTGGTCCCTATCCTGAGCAAGATTAATCCAGTCTCTACCATCATATCCCACCTCCCTCAAATCTATTTTAATATTATCTTCCCACCAACGTGTCGGCCTCCGCAAAGGTCTTTTTCCCTCCGGCCTCCCAACTAACACTATATATGTATTTCTGGAATCGCCCATACGTGCTACATGCTCTGCCCATCTCAAAAGTCTGGATTATATGTTCCTAACTATGTCAGGTGAAGTATACAATGCGTGCAGCTCTGTGTTGTGTAACTTTCTCCATTCTCCTGTAACTTCATCCCTCTTAACCCCAAATATTTTCCTAAGAACCTTATTCTCAAACACCCTTAATCTCTGTTCCTTTCTCAAAGTGAGAGTCCAAGTTTCACAACCATAAAGAACAACCGGTAATACAACTGTTTTATAAATTCTAACTTTCAGATTTTTTGACAGAAGACTAGATGACAAAAGCTTCTCAACCGAATAATACGCATTTCCCATATTTATTATGTGTTTAATTTCCTTCCGAGTGTCTTTTATATTTGTTACTGTTGCTCCAAGATGTTTCAATTTTTCCACCTCTTCGAAGGATAAATCTCCAATTTTTATAGTTCCATTTCGTACAATATTCTGGTCACGAGACATAATCTTATACTTAGTCTTTTCGGGATTTACTTCCAACCCTGTCGCTTTACTTGCTTCAACTAGAACTTCCGCGTTTTCCCTAATCGTTTGTGGATTTTCTCCTAACATATTGACGTCATCCGCAAAGACAAGAAGCTGATGCAACCCATTCAATTTCAAACCCTCTGTTTTATCCTGAACTTTTCTAATGGCATATTCTAGAGCGAAGTTAAAAAGTAAAGGTGATAGTTCATCTCCCTGCTTTAGCCCGCAGTGAATTGGAAAAATTACACCTGAAGTGTGGAATAATATATCTCTGCTCTAATTTGTTTTAGTTATTTAACGACGCTGTATAAACTCATCTGTTATTTAGTGTGGATGGGATTAGTTATATGTATGTATGTATGTATTTATTTATTCACACTGCAATGGGTATATACCCGGTGGCAGTGGTAACTAATTACACTCAATAATGACAATAATAAACTCATTAATTAAAAATACAATTAATGATAATACTAATAATTAATACTAATAATAATAATAATAATAATAACAACAACAACAACAGGGAATATACTAAATTAAATGAAACGATCACTTAAAATAACATTTGAAATATTCTAATTTGTATCTTACAACTAAGATCGAACTAAAACCCACGAGTATATGTTCATATCTGCACAAGTACCTTTCAACATTACACTCATTTCGCTGTCAACTCACTCACTGCACTGGAACTACGACACATTTCACTGATTCTATCCTGATTTCACTAACACTTCAAAAACATTTCACTGTTCAAATACTTTGCACTGCCACTATAACCTATACAGCTTCACTGACAGGAACACGTTTCACTTACACAGCACACTTCACTGACACGACATACTTCTTCACTGATACAACACACTTCACTGACACAACATAATTCTTCACTGATACAACACTTCAATAACAACATATCATTTACACCCTTTAAGTACTGTGTATAATTACCGTCTATTAGTAAGGTCCTTAAGCCTATTTTTAAATACATTTTTGGTTGTTGGTAAAGCCTTTAGTAAGTCTGCAGGTAAAGCATTCCAGTCCCTGATAGTACGATTGAGAAAAGAAAACTTTCCAGTGTCCGTCCTCTGCCTTCTTTCCCTCAATTTATATGAGTGGTCGTTCCTTGAAGAGTAATTTGGCGGCTGCAACCTATTTTTTATTTCTTTCCAGGCAGGCCCACCTCTGTATGTTTTGAACAGCGAGATGTTATAGCGAGATGGTCTAAAAATTTATTCTACTTAGGTAAAAAATGTACTTTCAAACATTCATTTATAACAATAAATTATTGCATACAAAGCTGAATAAACTTGTATCCTTGAATAGTCAAATGCTTCTGCCAGTAATTATAGACTTAACAAAATATGATCCTGATTTTTTTTTCTGTCTGCTGACACGTGTTACAGATTGGTTTGTTACACCCTTAACCCGGGTAGGTCTTCAATTGAAGAGCTCCCTGCGAAAAGGGGGTTGCTGCACTTTTTAATCGAATTAATATTTTATATCTTCCAGACGTTAAAAAAATATGCCCGACTTTTGGTCTCACCGTAGGCAGATGCCGTTCCAAAATCCAGACAAGGAATATTGTCGTGTGAACAGTGTTTATACAGTATACTTCCAATACAAAGAGTCAGTCCATACTTTCTTTGGGAAAGAGTACATATGCGGATTCCCCTTGAGTAATTGAATTAGTGCTGCTTATGATTAGGTTTTCTCCGGAGCGGTTGTTTGCGCGCTTTCAATCGGAGACCTCCGGTTATCTCCGATTGATGCAGCGCAGGTTGTATATGTGCTGTGGCGCAGACATTCACTTTCCGCTGAGCATTCCTTTAATCGGATCAGGTAGTGATTCGAGTCCGCTGACGTCCGCGCATCTTTTAAAATAAGTTGTAATTTTTTGTTGTTTATTCTCTCTTTTATGTTAATCCCTCTCTCTTTCTTCGGCTCTTTTTTTCTTGTTTTGCTTCAAGTGCTACGTTAGCTGACAGATTTTTTTTCTAGTTTTGTAATTCATAGTATATGTGAAAAGACGTATTAGTTTTATGTCATTGATCAAATTAATAACATTAAATCTAACTGCAATCTAACGCAGAAGTTAAGATTTTCAGTAGCTAATGTAAACATTTGTACTGTAGTTCTCCTGGAAACACTCGTTTATTCGCAAACAGTTTTTGTCAATTATTATTCTAATCGGTTTAGTTTAACGTAAAATATATTAAGGGAGTTTCAGAATGGAACAAAAGAAACGTGTGTTATCAATGGATTAAAGTTTACTGTCCAACATAATTTATTCAGATTCTTCACGGACAGGATTGTGATCATTGTGTTAAAGGATGTCAGTGTTTCAACTTCCTCATCTAAAACGCACCACTCTTTCCCTGTAATAAAAATATAACCGTATATCAACTTAAGGATAACTGTAATTATATTATTACCACATGTTTCTTTAGTTTCATTCAGAACTTAATATTTTAATATAAACAGTAAAATATAACTCAAGTTGTCTTTTATATAATTCATATTTTTTTATTGCATCGAAAATTACGTTTTCGAGAAATTTCAAGACTTTTTTCTATACTGTGGACCTTTGGGAAAAACAGCACTAAATTTAAAAAGAAATGGTATTAAATGTTTTGCGTAATTGTTTTTTCGGCGCTTTCCTCAAGTTAGCGATTGTGCGATCGCTTCAAATGGTCTAACACATTCGAAATTCCACCACCCTTAGAGTAAATTCGCCCACAAAGTTTACATCGTGCGACTTTATTATTACCTTCAACTAAATTAAAGTACTTCCATGCGACGGATATCCGATTTTGTGCTATTTTATTCCACTCACAACTACAGTCAGTCCGTGTGCGTTGGTCGTCCTTGAGCTAACTGTCGCTTCGCTCCGAACCACCGCATCCCCCGCATATTCCCTGTTCCACCTACGGTAGTACCGGAGATCACCGGTGGAGAGCTTTATTCGTAATCTCCGATTCCTACGCCGTAGTAGTCACTCCGAGCAGCACTGAATGGAATGGACTCGTAGCTTGGAAAGTTAAACTTTTGCTACACACCCGCTGATTAGAAGCCACTTTCTCCGTCCCGCAGTCTCTAGGTGGGATATCGTACTCCCAGTAAAATAGTGTCGTAACTCGAAAATCGTGATTTGTAAAGATGTTACTTCCGAGTAAACTACTGCTGTACAAATATTTTAATAAATAGATACCAAATCCTTTCAAAATTTACTTTTTCAGTATTAGAAATTCATACCTAAACCAGTAAAACAGCTTCCGAAATAATTTTCGAAATTAATATGTGATTTTTACTTACGACAGGGAGTGAGATATATCACTAGGGACCGGATTTTTATGTAATATCAAGGTGTGAAATATGTACATATTTATGTAAGAAAAATAAGCTGAATATGTACCAAAATATGTAAAATCATGAAAATATTTTATATCAATACCTGGCAAGTATAGGATAGGTAAGACTCTCCAGTTGTGACTTCATAGAGCACCAGACTTTTTTTACCGCACACTTGACACATTACTATTTTTCCATCTGTAGTGAAAGCTTCGTCCATTGCAATCCATGATTTTATTTTTGTCGTTAGGGTTGAAGATACAGGGACCATTTTAGTTAGTTAAAAGCAGTAGATAAACTCGCACTTTATAGGTACTGTGAGTACTAAAACTAGAGAACTGAGTGAAATGAATAACACAACAGTACTGCAAGCACTGTCTCGCTTTACTGGATTATGAGAAAATAAGAAGAGCTGTGGGACACATGTATTTTAGCTGCTCTCTGTAAGAAACATGTACCTACTAAAACCTCAAACTATACGCATTTACAAACTGTTTGAAAAGTGACATTCCTGTCTCATTCAGAAGGGCAAGATTATTTCAGCCCAGAACTATACTTTCTAATTGCTTGGAAAATCCCATTTCCGTATAAATCTACTAAATTTAAAATAAAGAGGTCAAGCAATAACCTGAAGTCTAATGTGAGACTTCACACGGGTTTTCCCTGGAAGAATTATAGGAAGAGGATGGGTAAGGTTGCAAATTGTATGGGAACGGCTTGTTAAGACGTGTGCAGAACAATTATAGTTCGAGACAAATCATGTCGTCCTCGTCCCATCCACCGCATGAAGGCAAACACTACTTTGAGTGATTTTTACAATAAAGGTAGTTGTATGAGAAAGGTTGTCTTTTGTTCACTCGTATTTACATCGGGCGGTATCGGGTGAGTGCCTCTATTAATTCCTGGAACTAAGGACGTTATGTTTCGTTCCTAAATATATCCTTTCTTGGGTAGGTGAAAAGGCCTTTTTAATCTGTGCATTTCAAATTGTAAACTTCCCCAGTAGAATTTTTTTTTCCTTTCAGAGAAGTAAAAATGAATAAAACCCTTAAATATGTAGATTTATGTAATATCAAGCCATAATATGTAATATGGGGCAAATATGTGAAACTATGTAGTATCAAATTTTAATATATTAATGGTAATTACAAGATTCGCAAAGACTTGTTATTTGCATACGGTTAGGTTGAAAGGATTATAATATGTAATTACATAAAAATCCTGTCCCTATATATCACGGTGTACTGCGCATATCAACGTTTGGCTCAAGTCTCGCCTGCCCTGCTGTACACGCAGTGGTATTCCAGGGACCAACTTTCCCTTGAAACTGTCTCCGGTTACGAAGGCCACTGACCTCCGTGTGACCTCGTGGTGACATCACGCACAGTCTTATAAGCTCCTCAGTCATCTGGCTTGTGATTGTGTCCGTTGTGTAAGAAATACTTGGTGCGTCCAGGCCACAATTTATTGTACGCCGCAAGGTAAGTGCCCTGGTAACGACATCTACGACAAATATATTTCCGTAATATGGAGCCCCTGTTACCTTAAGGCCACGCAAACGTTGCACCGTACGCACTGCCAACGTCAACTTCTTTGACAGAAAGAAACTTTCTCTGTACGCAACAAACCGTTTCTGTACCCTGTAGCGATAAATTCGCGTTGTAACTACACGTTCAAATACAGACGTAGATTGTACTCAGTAACTTACACGTACGTGCGTTATAATAAATGACATGCCTACAATCGCCCTCCGTGGTTTGCGGTTACAAGACTCCCAGTTAATTTCGCAACACTTCCTATTAAAGCGATGAAATGCAGTTAAGTCCTATTCTACATAAACCATAGTGTTAATAATGCAGACGTTGTAAAACACAGTCATAGGGAGGAAGAATACTTCGTGACACAATATTTCTACTGATTTAGTAGGCCTAAATCGCACAATACTTCCACTACCACCAAACACAACTACAGCAACATAGAAACAGATAAGAAAATCCTAAATATTGAACTAAAATGCCAGAAACTTAACATACATGAACAATACGAAATAAAGGCATAAAGGCATACAAAAATTCATGCACAACATATTCTCAGCATACATCTAAGTTTCAGAACGCACATACTATTTGACACAACAGTACCGATCAATAAAGCACCCGTACTAAGGTAGCAAATAGAAGTAACTGGAAAAAAGAAGCGCAGGACCTCACTAGAAATATGAACGACGAATATTAAAACGAAAGTAATCATTAACTAAGGTAAAATAGAATAATAATTTCAATTTACAGAGCAAAAATGTTTATATAACAAATTGACAGATTTTCTTGTAGTTGCATTTGTTCTTGCAGATGTATTACATTTCTGAATGTGTGTAAAAGAAGGCCTGATAGAGTTAACTCCACCACAAATAAAAAATAAATAAACAATACAAGTGTTAAAAGTTTGTAAGACAAACAGCTAATTTCGTGATATTTCTTTTTAAATTTTCTAGGAAATTATACCAGCGATCAATGTACCTTTGATAGGATAATATAAATGGCATAAGATGTGCGATAACATAGATTTTGTTCACTGCTCTCTAACAGTGTCGTGAGTGAATTTTGCGTCGGTGTTAATTCTATTCTGAATTAATTATTCTCCAATTCGTGTTACATACACAGGGTTGCCATGTTTTGGCGCTTTACATGACGAAGGGTCGTTTTGAATGACTTTTTCATGCTCTCTGCAAAAATGAAATCCGCAGTTTTGATGTAATTCCTTAAGTACGCTACATCTTAATTTCGCGCGTAATGGTACACGCTTACTGCAATCGATATAATCTATCGTAAACAGCGTATTCCGAATCTCACCGGACCGGTGGACAACAATGACGTCACGCTGGAGCGAAATAGGAACAAAACTGCTGGAAGGATCAATGGCTGTCATGGCGACTGTATAAGTTGTTGTCTGTGCTACGCTAGCAAAATTTTGCGAAATTTCCGTACTGCCATCTCGTTCAAAGAAAAGAGAGCATAAACAATTTATTTCTTGAACCGATTGTAATAACTGGTCTGTTGACATGTTCGCTCATACGCCATTACCATATTGTTTTTACGTTGTGCTCATTACAAACAATACAGCAGAACTAAAGCAGAACACACCGCCACGTCACAACAGTGCACGATTTCATTCGTCTGCTAATTCCCTCCCTATACAAGAACCAATCAGATTCACTGATGGCGGCTGATGGAGACTGCCGCCACCACCTCTGCAAGCTGATGGCACCGGTGCGACACCGGTGGAGCATCAATGACGCTATCGGTGAAATTCGGAACACCGTGATGCCATCAGATTGCTCAGCGCTGAGATTCGGAATATTCTCAAAGTGACTAAACAGGATCGACTGTGAAACAATCGATACATCTCTAGTTGTCTACAAGTTCACAGAAGCATTACAGTCATATGATAATTTTGAAGTGAAATTTATATGTGGAAACGGTATCAGATTGTTTCAAATCGGTCTAATGAAGGCGACTTCATCAGAAAGATCATGTGCAAGTGACCCTAACGTGTTTTGTTACATCTGCGGCTCTTTCACTTTCAAAAGCCGGAGAGAGAACATAACCTCATACGTAAAAAATACTTCCTATTTTATTTTGGCATAAAATTAGGAGACCAAGACAAATTATTCGCGCCCCATACTGTGTGTCATACATGCGTTGCAGTTTTGAGAAAATAGACACAAAGGAAGCAGAAATCTTTACCATTCGCCACTCCAATAGTATGGAGAGAGCAAGAAAACCATGATGATGATTGCTATTTTTGGATTGTGAAAGTCGACGGGCATAAGAAAAGTGTGAAAAACACTGTCTATCCAAACTTAAAATCAGCCATAAGACCTATATCAAAATATGGTCCCACCATTCCCGTGCCTAACCGTTATCAAGGCAGGTGGATGAACTGATGATGGCTGACTACTGTTAATCTATGAAAAGAGACAATGTGGAGCTGCAACATCCAAGACAATCTCGAATGAGAAAACTTCCAGATAAAGAGGATGCAGTATTGAAAATTAAAGTCTCTGCATGAGACTTGGAATGAGTAGAACCTAAATTGTAAATATGAACCAGATAATGCACTTTTTTTATTTACTGTATATACATTTTCAAAGCTTACTTGATTTATACGAGGCGCATCCAGAAAGTAAGTTTCCCGATTTTTTCCCCTTGAAAGTGAACGTATTTAGCCGTGTCAATTGCGCATGCGTAACAGATCTATGACGTATCAATCATATGCCAGCCGGACAGGTCCTGCCTGGTGTCAGTAGCGTGGCAGCAGTGGTCCGAAATGGAAACTCTTATTCCTTCTCCCGCCGCCTGCGAGGTTCGGTCGGTGATAAAGTTCTTTAATGCAAAAAGCATTGCGCCAATTGAAATTCATCGGCAGCTCTGTCAGGTCTATGGGCCGATCATCATGAGTAAGCAGATGCGTCACTGGTGTAGGCAGTTTTTCAAAGTGTCCATGATGAAGAGCGCAGTGGGCGACCGTCCCTCATCAATGATGATCGTGTTGAGCTGGTGCGGCAGTGCATCATGGAGAACCGTCGCTTCACGATTACGGAGCTGAGCAGCCATTTTCCGCAGATATCGCGATCCTTGTTGCATGAGATTGTCACTAAGCACCTGCTGTTCAAAAAATTGTGTGCCAGGTGGGTGCCGGAAAACCTGACACCCGAACACAAAATGCAACGTTTAGGAGCAGCACTGACATTTCTGCAACGGTATCACGATGACGGCGACGAGTTCCACGACAGGATCGTTACGGGCGATGAGACTTGGATTTCGCACTTCACCCCGGAAACCAAGCAGCAGTCAAAGCATTGGCGGCATAGTGGATCTCCGGTCAGGACGAAATCCAAACAGACGCTGTCGGCATGGAAAGTGATGTGCACGGTGTTCTGGGACAGGAAGGGCATTCTGCTCATTGACTTCCTTCCAAGAGGTGAAACAGTGAACGCTAACCGTTACTGTGAAACACTGTGAAAATTGCGACGTGCCATTCAAAACAAGAGGCGTGGAATGCTTACTGCAGGTGTTGTGCTCCTCCATGACAATGCTCGTCCACATACGGCTCGGTGCACAGCAGCTGTTTTGACGGATTTTGGCTGGGAGTTGTTTCATCATCCCTCCTACAGTCCTGATCTTTTTTCCAGCGATTTTCACGTTTTCTTGCACCTCAAGAAATTCCTGTCCTCCGGTGAGCGTTTTGGCAACGACGAAGAGCTGAAGACGTCTGTCACACGCTGGTTCCATTCACAAGCGGCAGAGTTCTACGACAGAGGGATACAAAAGTTGATCCCACGATACGACAAGTGTCTGAATTGTGATGGTGGCTATGTTGAAAAATAGCTGAAACATTGCTGTACCTGTTGCCAATAAATGTTTTCCTGAATATGTGTGTTCTTTTTTTTTTAAATAGGGAAACTTACTTTCTGGATGCGCCTCGTACATTTAATTGTTTTGTATTGCTTGAAAGGAGATATAAAATGGCAATTCTCCAAATCATTACAGAAAGTTTTCCATACGTGATAGGCAAAATCTTACTTCAGATCCTTCAAGTGAAGCCAACAATGAAAGAAACTCAACCTTCGACATTAAAAGATTTGAACCAAAATTTCATTTGCAACCCTGTATCATTAAGCGTGATTATTTTGTCTTAGTATTACAATCTCTGAAAATAACACAGCAAAATATAAGATTCGTGAAGTGTCGGGGGTGGATTTTTAGTTCAGAGCAATCGGATAAAGCTCATCAGCTAAACTCCTTCGTAGTTGAATCCCCCAGACCGCGGTCTCTAGGAAAATGGAAACCGAGGATGGACGAGTAATTAAGGCACCATCGATTGCTTTATGGTTCAGCTATTATTTGTTTCAACAATATCAGGGCCTATCAAGCGGAGGGACATGGATTACCGCCCTTAGTTCGCAAGTGTGCGACTGCGGGGTTGGCCGCTGTTTAACTGTGTCAGGGTTATTACTATGTATGTTTCGGTGTTTGAATGGCTCCCCAGCTCCCGATTTCGCGTGACAAGCTCCCCGCTCTCATAATTGTCAAAACCCAAGGCCCATTTGTCAGATATTACGAGCAGCAGCAATAACGACACACAGTCATAACAGCTACCCCCGCTCGTAAAAGCGTCTTCAGTTGCAAAGTAGACATGCTCAGGCAGCCACTATTACAAATATGTTTACGGAAATTTGCATCTAACAAATTATTGCAACGGGAAACTAAAAAAATTATGACATTATTTTAAGGTATATGTACACCCGCAAAACGAAAAAATGATGAAAAGTTAGAATTTTCAAAATAGAATTATTTTAAAAGAGAATTTTCTCCCCTTTAATTTGATATAATAATTTTCGATTTATGCTTTATGGTTTTCCAGATAAGTCCTATTTTCCAAACTTCTGCCTCATCAGGCACAGTTACTTCTACGAAGATCACTCCAAAAGCAATGCACAACATTTTTTTTAATTAATTTTTTATTCTAAACATTTACAAATTAAGGACGTCATTTGAAAGATGCGGGGATTATGTGGAAAAGTGATGTATTGTTTCTGAAGGATGTATCTACATTCCATGAAAATAGCAAAGCTGTAAGATAAAAATGTAATTTTTAAATAAATATTGTGGATTACTTTTGGAGTGATCCTTGTAGCTGTCAATCCCGTCGTCCAGCATTGCTTGTAAAATAAACTTCTTACTAGTCCCAAAATAGATGCATAGATATCAGTGCATGATCATTAGATTGAAAACACGTTTTTACATAATGAAGTAATTGATAATCTTTTACTGTTAGCCATAAAACTGTAAATTTGTGTGTCAGTGATGTTGTACGTCATTTTAATAAGAGCCCAAAAGTAGAAATTACAATTCTGAGGACGATTGGCATAAGCCCTGGGACAAACATCATCGCAGGATTTGTTGCATCAATGGAATATAAGGACAAAATGCCAAAAAAAAAACATTCAACACTTGAAGTTAAGAAAGGAAGAGGTATTTAAGAGGCAGAAAGAAGCTGAAACTGGACCGACTTGAAGCTGCTTAAGGGGTGACATATGATGATGGAGTCTTCTAGGCTCTGAAAGTTTGTGGCTTATTTCCTGTAAATAGTAATTTTAGAATATTTTGCGGGTGCTCGTGTGAAGGGGGTTAAGTAAAATTGCAAGGTATGTAAACTTCTCTCCTTTGGTACTGAACAAAACTCCTTTGTCACAAAATATGGAGCACTGTAACTGCATCATAGATGGAAGAATGACTTAACCCCTTTAACACAAGAGAAAAGTAATTGTGGATAGTTCAAATCTGTACTTATTCCAATTTAGCCAAATCAACTTAACCCCCTTTACACGAGCACCCGCGATTTATTTTTTTTTAAACGTGATATCTCAGCCAAATATAGTGATACCAAGAAGATATTAGTGTCATTTTGAAGCTTGAAATGTCCCCTATTGCCTGACAATGAGTAAAATAACATTAATGTAGTTAATAATTATCTATGGATTTTTTACAAGATTTATGCAACATAATATATTAGTATAAGTTACATATGTAAGTAAGGATACCTGCAGGAGAGCGACCACACAGACATCAAAAATCATTCACACAAACAAGGAGCTGAAAGGTACAATAAACCTCAGGCTGAGGTGCTAGCTTTCTAGCCCTTCCTCCGTAAAAAAATTACAAACTTCAATTATTGATTCATGACCATACATAAACATTGGATTCAGAAAAGTAAAATCAACATAGAATGCAGCTTCTTGTTTGGCGATGAAGAACTGAATTCCTAAAGCAAATTTTCTGATTTAGGTAAAGCATTTTATTTTATAGACCATACATTAGTACACAGCAGTCATGTCAAATGATGCCCATGGCAGCAAGCGCGCACTTTAGAGCTCAGGAGAGCCTGAGCGCTGTAAAGCGGAAAGGAAAGAGACAGACGAAAGAGGTAGTATATGCCGCTTGGTCGACCTATATTTAGGGATGATCAGCAGTGATTCCATAAATAAAGGGAAGACAACTTATTAAAACTGTATCCATGTTAATTTTTAGATTTGTCTCAAAAGTATAAGTGCATTATAAGAATATAAGTTTCAATTTTAATGCTCATTTTTCACTAGTTAGATTTTTTTATTCAAAAGAAATATTTTCTCAACTTCTTTTTTATAGAAAAGTGGAATTTTCAGATATAGGCCTACTTATTTAGTAGCCTTACAGAATGTTTTCGTAATATATACCGTAAATATGTATTACTGAAGATAGTGTATTGAAAATTTTGAAAAGATTCGCATGGAAATTGTTTATAAGGAAATGAATTAACAAAGCAACTGCTGTTACATCATAAGCAAAAGATACGTGCCCATGTGTTGTAAAAATGTCATCTCTATAGCTTCATCATATTTCGAGAAAATAAATTAATATTTTGATGATAGGAAGTTGCTCACCAATATCACCTTAAAAGCATAATGCGATAAGAGTTTTGTTGTGGAATATTAGTTACATTAAAATATATACAGCACCTAGGTAACTTTTCTTTATGCTGTAATATTGTTTTGATTGGTTTATTGATTACTTTTATAAGGCTAAAAATACAATCAATATCAATTCCAACTTAACATGTCTCATTATTTGGGATATCGCTTTCTTTATGAATGATGTGTTTCGTCCATTTAGTACAGTATAGTTGTACTACTATGGAATGTATGTGAATATTCCTTCTTAACTCTTTATTATGTCATTAACATTTAAAATGCAACTGCAATATTAAGAAATTGGTATTAATACTTTTGATTTACAGACAATATAGATAGCTAATATCAAATACAAAGAAGTTATATAAAAATAACGACATAAAATGTCACGTTCCGTCTGAAGATTGTGCACCACTGTTTTCTTAAATCAACAAGGCTACTTATTCATATACACAACCCTTCCTCTTTGCATACTTAGCGCTTGATGCCCGCGCACGACGTCAAGGTCAGAAAAATGCGCTTGCTTTGACATCACTGATATACAGAGTGATTCACGAGGATTTACCGTCACTTATGGAGCTTATGTCTGAAGACATTCTGGGCAAAAAAATATCATATATACATGTGTCCTAATCTAAATATTTTTGGGTTACACTAATTTGAAGTTGTTAGTAAAATACATTTTTTCTTCTTTTTTAAGGGTAAAAGATATTACAAATAGAGAATGAACTATTCAGAAGTGTCACTTCTTTAATTAGTGTTCTGAAACTAAAATTCTGTTGCTAATTGATTTGTACAGATAATGTTTTTCAATTTTTAACTAAAAGTGTCATCGTTCTTACGCACTTGTTACAAAACTTGTTACAAATCATACGACTTTAAGAACTTGAATCTTTACAGTTTAATTATGCATCCTAATGTACAATCTTAAAGCATTTTCAAGAGTGGCGTGATTTGTAACAATTGTTGTGATAAATGTGTAAGAAAATGTAATTTTGCCGTTAAAAATCGAAAAAAAAAATTGTTTACACTTTCTGTGACTTTTGGTATTGCAGTGTCTTTCAGTGCACTGTTTTGTCACTTTTACGTTTATTTTACACAGTTCATATATGTAATGTTGTCTATATTGACAATGAAAATATTAGTTGAAATATCCTCACCTATGCCTTACAATATTACACGCTTGAGCGTCTTACATAAGACATTTTACCCCTGTAATGAACCTTCAATCAACCGCAAAGATGTAGTTATTTAAATAATACGACTAGTAAGAACAATGATCGATGAGACTACTCACTATGACTGCTTCTCGATTTTCTCATTCTAGAGAAAGAAGGCAGAGGATGCGTAACTATTTTGTATACGAACGTACCTGTACCTGCGCTGTGACGTCTCATATATTTCGAATCAGGCAACCTCATTCCAGTTTATAGGGAGCTGGAATACGGTGCCTACATTCATTCAATCATAGTGTTCTGTCCAAGGCAGGTCTTTCACTGCAAACCCAGCATTCTCCAGTCTTTCCTATTTTCTACCTTCCTCTTTTTCTCCGCATATGATCCATGTATCTTAATGTCGTCTATCATCTGATATCTTCTTCTGCCCCGAACTCTTCTCCCGTTCACCATTCCTTCCAGTGCATCATTCAGAAGGCAGTTTCTTCTCAACCAGTGACCATCTAATTCCTTTTCCTCTTCCTGATCAGTTTCAGTGTCATTCTTTCATCATCCACTCTTTCCAACACAGCTTCGTTTCTTACTCTGTCCAATTCACACGCTCCATCCTTCTCCACCGTGAGTGTAAAAATGGACAGACAGATTATATACATTTTCAAATTTGTCTAAATATCACGATTTATATTAACGTAAAAATATTAACATGAGAACAGGAGATATTTCACTACGTGAGGCAAATGTTTCACATAAAATAAAGTAAGAATCAACATTCAGGCCATGACTATAGACAAAAAAAAATAGTACGACAATTTAGGCTGATTTCCCTTGTATTATTGTTTATGCTCGACCATGCCGAAATGTAGTAATTATACATCTGGTAGTAGCCCTTTAATGCACCTCATTAAAGTACACCTATTCATTATAATTCAGTTGTTCAGCCAATGAGAAATCACCATTGTACCATTATAAAACCGCAAGTATCGATTATTCTCGGATATGCAATCGAAAGACAATTAGCGAAAAGTCACGGAGGCTGGAAATCCAATACTGTCGCAGAAGGTTATGTTCTGTTACTATAATAATTAGCGTTAATTGTAAATAATATTCAAATAAATTCAATTTGTCATCTCGTTTTTCAATTCTAAATCAATTTCCAGGTTATATCAAGACTAATGTTCATGTTATTCTTTAGATTATATCAAGGTCAATGACTTCGTTCGTCGGAAAAAATCAATACTATCGCGTCTGCGCACATCTCACAATTTAGAAGGTCAGTTCCGCTCCTCACTTACATAACCATAACAAGAATACTTATGAATAATTACAAGTTAGAAATATGGTCCAGCATAATAAGTCGTATGAAACTTGTTTATACTGGTAATTAAGACGCTCGTATGAAAATTATGAAACTCGCTTGCGCTCGTTTCATAAACAAGCATACTCGCGTCTTACTTACTACCATTATAGGCTCGTTGCATAATGTACTATTCTAGTTGATATTAATGATTTAGCTTCAACCACAATTAATTTAACCCAGGTAATTTAATTTGGAGACGATTCAAGTGTGATTATCTCAAGTAAAAAATACGATCACTTTATACACATTTCTAATGCATTTTTAAATCTAATGAATAAATGAATGAGTGGATATAAACTAGCATTTGTATTGCGACAGAATCAATATGTTCATCAAATTTCGTTCACTTAATATTCTTCAGTTTCCCTATAACATAAGATTAAATGGAACTATATCAAGAAATCCATGAGCAAAATTTTTTTGATTTTGGAGTTGCATAATCACTTAAGCTGGAAGACACATATAGGCCTAGAATAGGCTATATTACTCTTAAATTGAGTTCTGCCTCTTATGAATTGAAATCCTTATAATGGACTGGCCATATGAAAACACTTAACCAGAGTCATTCATGAAGCGTCATAATACCCTTCAAGAGGTTAAATTCTTGGGTGTTGTTTTTGACTCTAAGTTGACATGGGAAGGTCACATTAATGACCTGTGTATTAGATTGTCAAGAGTAATCTATTTGTTAAGGAGACTTAGATACCTTATATCTAAAGAATTTCCAAAAACCCCGCATTTTGCTTTTTTATAGTATTATTACTTATTATATTCACTTGTGGCCAAATTGTCAGAAAATTGATCAAGTACTTCTTTTGCAAAAAAAGGCAATACGCACTTTGAATGATTCTGATTTTGATGCCCACTGCAGACCTTGCTTTATTTCACAAAGAATTTTAACTCTTGTGAATTTGTATATTTTCCATTGTTTGATTAAAATTAAGTCAAATTTAAAACGTTATTATCCACATACCGAGATTCATCATTATGGTACAAGACATAATTACCACCTTGTGACCCCTAGAGTTAGATTAGCTAAGTCTAAACAATTGTTTACATCAATTGCATTGTATATGTTTAACAAACTTGCTTATAGTGCACATACTGTTAATTTTAATAGATTTATGTGTGTTATTCGTGACTGGCTAATCAAAAAACCTTTATACGATATAAATTAATGTATGGAAACTAGTGCTGGTATAGTATTTTAGTTTGGAATATGTATGATAAGTCTTTCTTGTGTTAAATTTTAACGTACCTTGTTAACATGTTTCGACCTATTTTGGGTCATCTTCAGAACTGGTCGTTGTTGGTGTTGGCGCCTCTTGTTTCCTGTGTGGGTGCGTTCGTAGTGTAGAGTCAAAGATTTTATGTGTTTTGAAATTGATTTGTGTGTTGGGAATATCGTTGGGGTGTGTTTTCGTGTGTCTGTATATTTCATATTGTTCTAGTGTGTCGAGTTTCTGGCATTTTGGTTGGATGTGCAGTATTTCCATGTGTGTGTTGATGTCTCTGTAGGTGTGGTTGGCATTTATGATGTGTTGAGCATAGAAACTCAACACACTAGAACAATATGAAATATACCGACACACGAAAACACACCCCAACAATATTCTCAATACACAACTCAATTTCAAAACACATACACTCTTTGACTCTACATTACGAACGCACCCACACAGGAAACAAGAGGCGCCAATACCAACAACGAGCAGTTCTGAAGATGACCCAAAATAGGTCGAAAAATGTTAACAAGGTACGTTAAAATTTAACACAAAAGAGACTTATCATACATATTCCGAAGCGATACAGTGTTAAAAGTTGTGTATTCAAGATGTATGTTTCAGTTTGTTTGTTTATCTTGGTTTTTATTTGAATCTGTCTATTTATCTGTGATATCACGACTGTTTTTATCAATAAACCAATCAAATCAATCAAAGCGTCGTAAAATAAGGAACTAAAAACAATTACATGTAACACATAGCATGCTTTTGTTCTACAATGGAATGTGGATTAATATTCTGACGCAACTCATATGAATCGGAACATATTTTTGTCTTTGAAACGAAAGCAATAAGGATTCTGACAATATGAATAAAAGGAAGTAATCGAAGACGTTAATCCAGGATTTAGAAATAATGACCTTACTTTGTGAGTAAATTCCTTCCCAGTTGATGTTTTTTCAGAGACCAAAATGTGTTTAGTACTAATCGAAACAGTCATAATTTTAATACTAGACAGAAATCAGATTTTCTTTCACCCTCTGTTAGTATCAGCTGTAAAAAATATTCACTAGTAATGTATTATGTTCTTAAATGCACTCCTATTTTTCTTAAAGCTGTAAAGGGTCAAGGAGAAATGTTCAGAACAGAACTTGAAAAGAAGTCTGCATATTCATACCTTCTACTCAAGTTATGAATTGCTTGTGCTTGTAAATTTAATTTGTCTGCTTGCTATGTTGACCCTAGTGTATATTTTTGTACAACTTTTGACATTTTTTCAAATGTCAAAGTTACAGTGCTGACGTAAGCTCTATGGAATACGAGAAGTGAAATGAAAAAAAAAGGAAAATGCATACAAAAAAAATCTGCCGTATAACCCATTATGGCTCATGAAGTATAAAAGATACGTTCTTTAATGTACAGAATTTCTGCAGCTTGTACTGGAGCAATATTAGAAATAGGAATTGGACACCGAAAACCTATAAGACAAGAAGGCTACCGCAGAAAACATGCAGATTATAAAACTGTGTACAAATAGTGAGAAAAATGAGGAAGAAATATTACAAAAAATGCCATGATTGTATTTACAAAACGTTGAAGACAGCAGAACTACAAAATCATGGTGGTGAAAAGGTTTCATTATTATTATCATTATTATTACTTACTTGCTTACTGGCTTTTAAGGAACCCGGAAGTTCACTGCCGCCCACACATAAGCCCGCCAGCGGTCCCTATCCTGTGCAAGATTAATCCATTCTCTATCATCATATCCCACCTCCCTCAAATCCATTTTTAATATTATTTTCCCATCTACGTCTCGGACTCCCTAAAGGTATTTTTTCCCTCCGGCCTCCCAACTAACACTCTATATGCATTTCAGGATTCGCCCGTTCGTGCTATATGCCCTGCCCAAGTCAAACGTCTGGATTTAATGTTCCTAATTATGTCAGGTGAAAAATACAATGCGTGCATATCTGTGTTGTGTAACTTTCTCTATTCCCCTGTAACTTCATCCCTCTTAGCTTCAAATATTTTCCTAAGCACCATATTCTCAAACACCCTGAACCTATGTTCCTCTCTCAAAGTGAGAGCTCAAGTTTCACAACCATATAGAACAACCGGCAATATAAATGTTTTATAAATTCTAACTTTCAGATTTTTTGACAGCAGACTGGATGATATAAGCTTCTCAACCGAATAATAACAGGCATTTCCCATATTCATCCTGTGTTTAATTTCCTCTCGAATATCATTTGTATTTGTGACTGTTGCTCCAAGATATTCGATCTTCTCCACCTCTTCAAAAGATAAATTTCCAATATTTATATTTCCATTTCGTACAATATTCTCGGCACGAGACATAATCATATACTTTGTCTTTTCGGGATTTACTTCCAAACATAACGCTTTACTTGCTTCCAGTAAAATTCCCTTGTTTTCCCTAATCGTTTGTGGATTTTCTCCTAACATATTCACGTCATCCGCATAGATAAGAATCTGATGGAACCCGTTCAATTCCAAACCCTCTCTGTTTTCCTAGACTTTCCTAATGGCATAATCTAGAGCAAAGTTAAAAAGTAAAGGTGATAGTGCATCTCCGTGCTTTAGCCCACAGTGAATTGGAAACGCATCTGACAGAAACTGACCTATACGAACTCTGCTGTACGTTTCACTGAGACACATTTTAATTAATCGAACTAGTTTCTTGGGAATACCAAATTCAATAACTATATCATATAAAACTTCTCTCTTAACGGAGTCATATGCCTTTTTGAAATCTATAAATAACTGATGCACTATACCCTTATACTCCCATTTTTTCTCCATTATGTGTCGAATACCAAGTATCTGGTAAATAGTTGATCTATTACGTCTAAAACCACACTGATGATCCCCATTAATTTCATCTACATATGGAGTTAATCTTCTCAAAATAATATTGGACAAAATTTTCTACGTCGTCAACAAAAGTGATATTTTTCGATAGTTACTACAGTTAGTCTTGTATAATTATTATTATTATTATTATTATTATTATTATTATTATTACTGCAGTGGGAATAACCCTATTTCACTACACTAGGTATGTTGGGGATTTGGTTTTTATACACGGAAATACTTTAATAATATAATTATACATTTTTAAATATTTTCGTTATGGAATTGTTGAACAACGAACTGCAACACTGGCTTTTGAATATCTGCGTAATTTATTTGGAGAAGTTCAAATCACAAGATTCTAATGGACTATGAATATTACATTTCTTCTTGCTATGTAGAGGACAGCCATATAAGAGGTGAAAAATTGTCTGTTGTCATTCACCACATTCACAAATAAAGGGTACACGGGAATAACGATCAAGGTCCATTTTAGAAAGTTTCGAGAAAAACGAATTTTAAAGTTTAAGCACTTAATACTTTGTTATGTGTTTATTTAGTAGAAATTGTCGTAGTGGAATGTCAAGAACGATGATTTCTTATTACTAGCTGGACCACATGATAGTACTTCCTTTCCACTATAAGGTAGCATTATTAACTCAATTTCGATTTTTGATGGACCTTGATCGTTTTTCCCGTGTACCCTTCAAATGTATCCTTCTGGAGAAGGAATTTTGAAGGGTTCAAAGTAACTTTTGAACATCCCGTGTCCGCTTACAAATTGTGTGAGGATGGACGCTGGTAAGAAGTATTTTCGGGTACTGTCGGAAAAAATAAGTCTTTTGTGATCTTCCCATTTACACTGCCGGTCTATAAGTTGTTCCATTCAAGTGCCACTTCCTTTTTAAGTTACTTCTTGATATAGGAAATAGGAAGACTGGTGTGACTGTATTCCTTGTGTGACTGTGCTGAGAACTTCGCTATTTCGTCGGCCCTTTCATTCTTTGCGATTCCCACATGACCTCTAACATACAAATGGCCTTTAAGGAACCCGGACTTCATTGTCACCCTCACATAAGTTCCGCCATAGGTCCCTATCTTCAGCAAGATTAATCCAGTCCCTAGCATCCTAATCTACCTTCATCCTATCCATTTTAACTTTATCCTCCCATCTACGACTCGGCCTTCCCAAAGGTCTTTTTCCCTCAGGTATTCCAACGAACAATCTATACGCATTTTTGGATTCACCCATACGCGCTGTATGTCCTGCCCATCTCAAACCTTTGGATTTAATATCTTTATCATCATCAGTCATACAGGTTGTAGTCCCAGAAGGACTGTCACAGTCCACAAAAGTTTTCAGCCTCTCTCTCCATTGGACGTCCAATTGGTCTGTGTCTAGGTTGGTAATGCAGGATTGCACGAGGGATTCTAGTCTTAGACATACACCTCACATGCTGACGCCAGTTATCTTGATAGTGACATATGTCTGCTAGTATAGAGTTCATTTCAAGTTCCTTTAAGATGTCATTTCTTTTATGTTTCCACTTAGTACAGTCAGCTCTTCGGCGCAGGCATCTCATTTTACTAGCAGTGATTCTACTTGCGTCACATCTGCTTAGAATACATGCTTCACTTCCATGGTGCAGGACTAGTGTTTTATACAGACGAGTGCGGGAACTAGTACAGTGAACGAGAGATGGTTTCATGATTCTATTTATGATGCTCATTGATTTATTATACTGTGCAATTTTGTCATGAATACCTAAATCTGCTAAAAAGGATAATCTGTAGTCAAAATATTAAAAAATTCTTTAACTAAGCGTTTCTCAAACTATGGTCCGCGGACCACCTGTGGTCCTCGAGGACTGTCCTTATGGTCCTTAAAAAAGACAGAAGAAAAGATAAAAATTCAAACGAATTGCGTATCACACTACAGCTTAAAATCTCAGAGCTTGAAAAAGACACACGACAATCGACTTTCAATTTTTTTTCCCCAGTACTGACATTTTATGAAATTTATTATCCTAGACGCCTACCGACTTCCCACTCTACTCTCAGCAACAAAAGAGGGACTTAAAGCACTATGAACGTGGTGTTTTTCACTATCTTTTCCCTGCACATCTGGAGCCGTGCCTGTAACCCAGACAGGGACCACCCGAATTCATAACAGAGGACCAAAGTTCCGAACCTTAATCACATTTTAACATTTGAGTATACTGGTATTAAAGTATACTACAAAAATGATAAATTTGCTTTTGAAGGGAACAAACGTAAGGTGGTCCGCGGAACTGTAATGACTTTAAAAAGTGGTCCCCACTTCAAAAACGTTTGAGAAACGCTGCTTTAACTCATTCCAAAATACTTCCATTAATATAAATATTGCTAGGAACGGGTTCTTTGCCACAAAAAGACATAATTTTAGTTTTGTCGGTAGTTTTAATGTACATAATATATTATTATTCTGCATTGTGTAACTTTTGCAATAATAATAATAATAATAATAATAATAACAATAACAATAATGATTTATTTTAGCAGGCAGAGTTAAGGCCATAAGGCCTTCTCTTCTACTCAACCAGAAAAAAGTGTATATACATATGCATAAACTTAGAATGAATTCAACAATTTGATTTAGATGAGAGTTACATGTATACAAGAGTTATTTACGAATTAAACAACAAAATACTATGAACTATTAATTAAACACTGAAATACAAACTATGTAGCAGAATTAAGCTAAAATACATAGAATGTTAATATATTTCAAATAATGTTAGATAATAGAAAGAAATTATTATGAGACAATTTTGAAAATACAGCACTATCAGGATGATGTCTAAAGGAAGAAGTAACAATGTAGACAGTGATAGTTTAAGTCAGTATGATTGGAGTGAAATGCTAATAAGGTTATCTTTTAAGCTGTTTTTAAAAGTGTTTGTCTTGCAGCCCCTAATACTTTGTGACAAGGAATTCCATTGACGCGAGGTAGATACTGTAAAAGATGATGAATAACGAGATGTTCTATGAAGAGGTATACTTAACGCGCCACAGATAAGTGATCTGGTATTTACGTCGTGGTTAGAGTATAGATAAGAGAAACGAGACGAAAGGTAATTTGGTGTTGAGGTGTGCAGAATTCGAAAGAGTAAAGACAAAGAGTGTAAAGTTCTGCGTTCTTTAAGTCGGAGCCACGAAAGACTTGCGAAGGACGGTGATATGTGATCATGTCATCGGATGTTGCACACGTATCTGACGCATTTATTCTGAGCTCGCTGTAACTTGAATGACAGTTCAGAACTTAGGTCACTTAACAAAACGTCACAATAATCGAAGTGCGGCATTACTAGGGTTTGTACTAGGGTAAGTTTTAGTTGCTGGGGCAAGAAGTTTCTCAAGCGACTCAAATAGTGAATGGAGGAACAGATTTTTTTTATCCACATTTAGAGACTACTGGATTGCCTGTGGTGCCGTTCCTTTTTATATAGTGGCCTATCGAATCCACGCTTCGTGTTGTCAATACAGTAAAAGTTATTCAGCATCGCTAAATCTGTAAGTCATTATTTGGCTGGACTATGGAACCGGAAACCACGAAAGTGGTACAACGTAACAGTGAACCTCAGCGTTTTGACATCGAACCCAGATCATGATCGGAGACGATGTTTCATCCCAGGTCCCTTGCGGCCTCAGCGAAAGTGCTGAGGGTTGAAGGGAGAAGCAGGTGCACAGAACTCAATTAAATAACAGCCCCTCATACTCTTGCACATTATCTTCAACCCCCGAGCGCCAGATGGAGAGCACGTGCTTCATCAGATGGCTAACATTGTGGTCCACACGGAACGGAAAGTCCGAAATTATAGCCTTGGCTGATATGGATCGATTAATATATTCACAGGAACTACATCCATTAATACGTATGAGTAACGCAAGCTCATGTGTAACTTTGTCTACTTATTCCTTTGGGTTTCCAAATTTATTCAATTTGAATTAAAGTGGGATATTTTTCTATTGCCACTCGACAGTAACAGTAATGAAGGCTGATTTACAATAACCCGGGAACAGATACGACAACGAGTACGAGAACAGAAATAATGTTAAATACATTTATTTTAACATTGCTTCTGTTCTCGTTTTCGTTGTCGTTTCCGTTCCCGGTTTATTGTGAACCACCCTTTACATTTTTCCCGTTAGAGGGGTTGCGTCAATGATACCAACTATATACTTGTTAATCAAAGAACTTCAATCGTTCCAGCATAAAACAGGTTAAGCGTCTATTACAATATCCATAAAATGGAATGGGTATGGATGGCCAACTCGTGGTCACAAAGTGTTAAAAACCTTGAAAGAGAGAAAGACATACGGAGCCAGCCGCAACGGTTATAAGTTGTTTGTAGTTTCGCTGCAAAAGCAGTTCACTGCCACGGTGGTGCGCTCTGGCGGCTCATGCAAGTGATATCTATTTCATGATTTGAATTTCAGAGTGACATTTCGTACAATAATTATAGTAATTTTAGACAGACTGGACCTAAACACACATAACAAAATTATATTGTTTCCTAGCTTTTTTAATTAATTTAGTACTGGAAACACAAATTGAATTCAAACAACAAATATGGCTGCAACATATTTATTATTACACCGTTTGTTAATATGTCTTATTATATGTTTTATTTGAAACCTAGAACGCGAGAATTTACAAGTCTTTATACATTAAAGAGTATTCCTCTGTTCTCAAAAAGATAGTAGTCTATACTCGCAAACATTCACAAATTCAAGGAAATAACTTTTTACGTCACGTCAAATGAAATAAACTTACTCCTGAGCTCTTTCTGTACATTGAGAGCTTTTATATTTGTTTCTTGTATTAAATTCTGACTCAAGCACATACAGTATATACGTTTAAGCAAAGAGTATATTTAGAAATTCTCACTTAGGCAGCATTAGGAACAGTTCAATTCCTGTTCGCTAGAATATGAGTGGCGTGCTGTTCTGTAGATTTATCAATTCAAGCTATAAAATTTCAGAAGCTTCTAACGGCTGTAAGCCAAAAGGATTTCAGAAAAATCTCGATTCCTTGTCAATTGTCACTTTCTCCAAACTTATCAGTGTATTCGAACAATGGTACACAGACTACTCAACATACCAATAAACCAACATGATTACAAAGAACAGCTAAACACAACCAAATACATAGCGCAAGAAAACGGATACAACCCCAACATAATAGACAACATAATAGGCCTACGTAAGACAAAACATAATCACACAAAACATAAGAATACAACACAAACACAAGAACACAAAAAATACATCACACTAACATACGAAAACAAAAACACACACAAGATTGCAACCTCATTCAAAAAATTAAATTAAAACATCGCATACAGAACAAATAACACTCTACAAAAACATATCAACACACATAAAACACAAACAAACAAATACAACCACACAGGCGTATACAAACTCAAATGTAACACCTGCAACAACTTCTACATAGGACAAACAGATAATTTCAAACACGTTACAAAGAACACATCACAGCCATAACAAAATTACAAAACACTTCCACATATGCAGAACACATCAAAAATGCTAACCACACCTAAAGAGACCAACACATACATGGAAATTTTACACATCCAACCAAAAAGCCAGAAACTAAAGACGTTAGAACAATATGAAATATACAGACACACAAAAGCACACTCCAAAGAAATTCTCAACACACAACTCAATTTCAGAACACACACATTCTTTGACTCCACATTACACTACACAAACACACCCCCGCAGAAAACAAAACAAGAGACGCCAAGACCAGCTACGACCAGTTCTGAAGAAGACCAATAACAGGTCAAAATATGTAGTGCAGGTACGATAGAATTTAACACAAGAATGTCATATAATACATATTCCGATGTATTTTTATATTTTACTTAGAATTATTATTGCCATTAAAAATAGTAGTAATAATATTATTTTATTTACTAATCTGGCAGAGCTAAAGCCAGTAGGCCTTCTCTTCCGCCCAGCCAGAATCTAATTATAATAGAATACAATAATTGGTTACATAGATATTACATTAACCCTTAACTACTATCGTCGGGTCAATAATGACCCAGTCACTTTATTTTCTTAGACATCTGTGCGAGTTTTAATAATTCATTGTTGTGGCTTTCTGCATTCTTCCACGGCGGTGTTCTGCATCAACTAAAGCTTGATTTTCGTCAGAAGAAGTTGTATCTTGCTCAGGAGGAGGAAGTCGGTTCAGCAGTGACCCGACAATAGTAGTTAACGCAACTTTCTTTGCGATAAGTGTTTTTGTATTGTATTTTCTTTTGTGAATAATTGCGCCATGAGTGAGAAGAAAATTACTGATTGGTTAGACGAAGTTTCTGACAATGATTTAAGTGATGCAGAAACTATAGTAAGTGATCACGATACACAGATTGAGGAAGAAATTCCAGATGAAGGTCCCATGGAAATATTACAATTCTCAACAGAAAATTCAAGTGAATTAGATCATCAACCAGAGATATTTGCTGTGCCAGATGGTAAATCACACAAATTAACAGTGGCGTCTCGTGAACTGGATTAGTGGCGGCTCGTAAAGTTGATTCATCTGCATTTGTACAACGGGAACCAGCGATAACTACAGGACCAGCTCAAGAACCAGAGGCATCTACATTGGCAGAACAATGTAGATGCTTCTGGTTCTTGAGGTTCTTGAACTAGAGGTATGCGCAGTGGGAGATCGTGAACCAGAAATATTTCAAACATATACAGGAAATGGAGAAAGTGTTTATGGAAAAAATAGATACAAATCGTTTACTGCACCTTTCCACAGTTCGAGGACCAGACAACATAATATAGCTAGGGTAAAAGTGCCTCAACTCATAGGTGCAGCAAGAACGATTCATTCTAGTGAACCAATTGAATTTTGGAAGTTCCTTTTTGATGATAAGATTCTGAATTGTATTGTTACTAATACAAATGCAAAAATAACAGAACTTTCTGCAAACTATAGTAAAACAGCTTTATTCACTAACCACATCGATATTGTGGAACTGAATGCTTTTCTGGGGCTACTGTACTTGAGTGGAGTTTTCAAGTCTGACAATGAGGACGCAAAGCGTTTGTGGAATGCTGACGGTACTGGCAGAGATATTTTCAGAGACACAATGAGTTTAAATCGGTTTCTGTTTTTATTGATTGCAATTTGGTTTTATGATTCTGCAGAGAGAGAACTAAGGAAAAACATGGGGATAGAACTGCCGCTATTTCAGAAATTTTTGACAGATTTATTGCCAACTGCAAAGCGAACTATACACAATCTGAATTTTTAACTGTTGATGAAATGTTGGTTGGATTTCGTGGACGGTGTCTGTTCCGTATGTACATAAAGAGCAAGCTACAGAAATATGGTTTGAAGATTGTGTGTTTGTGTGATTCTAAAAGTCACTACCTGTTAAATGCTTTCATATAGTGGAAAATTGAATTTTCCAAATCCAAGAAAGTTGAGCATTTCAACACAGAATCTACTCTCATTAGTAATGCTATACGCACACTCAAACAGAAACATAACTGGTGACATCTGGTTTAGTTCTATTGAGCTAGTCGACGAACTATTGAAAGTTGGACTGACGTACATAGGAACTGTAAGGAAGAACAAACGGGAGATACCCGAGTACATTATCCCAACGAAAAAGGATGCAGAAGGAACTAAGAAGTTTGTATTTACCAAGGAAAAAACCTTAGTAAGCTATGTGCTAAAAAAATAGGAAAATTTGTTTGTCTTATTTCTTCAATGCATCACGACAGCAGCATTGCCGAAAATGGAAAGCCAGAAATTATTGAAGATTACAACAGAACTAAAGGAGAGGTAGATTCATTGGACCAAAAGTGTGCATATACTCTGTTCAGAGAAGAAAGAGAAGATGACCACTTGAAATTTTCATGGCATTAATGGACATTGCTTCTGTCAATTCTCGAAAAACCTACAAAACATAAGTCGTAGGGATTTCGGTGTAAATTTAGGGAAAGCTTTAGTTAGCCCACATATTCGATGAAGGATGCTTACTTCCTAGAACATTACAAGCAACCATGAAGAAAATTGTTGGAGAGGACAAACCTGAGAGAAGAGAGGAACGAAACGGAGACGCTGTTATGTTTGCCCATCTTCTGTTGACAACAAGCATTCCACAGTCTGCAGTGAATGCAATTGCACTGTTTGCAAGAAGCATTGCACCGTTAAGATCATCTGCAATCCTTGCAGTGAAGAGATACATAGCACTGACATTGATGAGTGAAAGTGTCAATGAAGATGAATATTGTTGGTACTTAGTGACACTGGTCATGGATTATTCATATGTCTTTTTAGCTCTTCTTTCATGCATTCAGTGATTTTTTATTATAGGAATGTTTCATATTTGATGTTTAATGGCCAGATAATGAAGATGATAAATTTGATTTTTTCTTTTTCATTCACAGTTTTCTTTATACAAGTATATTAGTTGCTTGCAATTTTATTTAAATAAATCATATTTTCAACAATTTCCTTGGCAGGTTTATTGTTTAATGCTTCAATAACAATAATAATGCATATGTATACTGATTAAATTATTAATTACACATGTTTTGTATGTATTTACAAATCATTGAAAATGTAGGATGAAAATTTGACTAACATTTAAACATGATGTAATTAGAGAAGGCAAATTGGATAATTTCAATAAATGTTACGAATATGGTCTTTAAAACCTTCAAAATACTGTGTGCTTTAATAGAAAGTTCACAACTTTCCTCAGTCTCGCAATATATAGAAAAATGTTTTCGGGTGAGATTTGACCCGATGATAGTACTTGTGTTCCAAAAAAGGACAATAGTAGTTAAGGGTTAATATCTAGACCATAAAACAACATGAAAGTAAATAATGAAATTTGGATAAGTAATGTGAGTATGACAATAATAAACATTGGTAAGAAATAGTGATGATAATAGTGATGATAATAATAATAATAATAATAATAATAATAATAATAATAATAATAATGAGAATTTAAATATTTATTCTGTGATATATATAACCATTAAACATAGAGAAACATGAAACAGCTATTATTGTTAACAAGAATTGTTAGAAAATATTTCGTTAGTCTATTCTTAAATTGTTTCGATGTCTGACAGTCCCTGACATTACTCGGTAGGGAATTCCAAAGCCGAGGAACAGCCACAGTGAAAGAAGATGAATATGAGGATGTTCGGTGGGAGGGAATGGATAATATTGAGGTGTGTTGTGATCGTGTGTCTAGGTTATGATGGGAGGATAAATTTTCAAAACGAGACGCAAGATAGACAGGAGTGGAGAAATGTAATATGTGAAAGAGAAGGGAAAGACAGTGGATTTTTCTGCGATCTCTAGACGGAGCCAGGACAACATTTCGAGGGATGGTGTTACGTGATCAGCCCGGCGAATATTGCAGACGAAACGGACGCACATATTATGAACACGTTGTAGTCTCTGCGCCGAAGTAACGCTTAGATCAGAAACAGAATATCACAGTAATCGAAGTGGGGCATCACGAGTGTTTGCACTAACATTTTTTTCATGGAAAAGGGTAGAAAATTATTTAATCGCCTAAACGAGTGGATTAATGAGAATACTTTTTTTGCAGGTTTCTGCAACTTGAATGTTCCAATTTAAACTTTTATCCATATAAATACCTAGGTTCTTTACTGATTCACTGAACGGAATTTCGGTGCCGTATATTTTAATCGGGGACAAATTTGGTATGGTAATAGTGCTTAACAAACGTGAATGGCCCACAATGATTGACTGTAGGTGTGTGAGATACGAGTAAGTTATATAATTGTAGAAAAATTCTGTGTCTCAATGTATATTTTGAAGATCACTTAACGTATAAGCAATAAGAAATTGTGTTCCTTTAAAATTTTAAAATCATCTAATATTGATATATCCGCTAATGTGCATGAAAATCTTAAAATACGTAATGGGGTCAAATGGAACCCCACGCGAGCAGTCGCGTAATTAATGTTCGCGCTAGTGATCCCGGGTTAAACTGCTCTCCTATAAAATAAGGAAAATGTACACATCAGCTTATGCCATAATACCACAGATCTATTCTTAGTTATGGCCCACTACTAACAATAAAAGTGTTAAGTTTTCCTTATATTTTGTTTCGTAATAAAGGCACTAATATTTTACATAACTCTCAAACACTACTTCAACCATTAAATTTATTAGTGGTAAGCCATTTCCGAAAACATTTCCAACATTTATTGTCCCGGCCCGAAGGCGCGTTGTTCCGTCCGTAAAGCTGTTGGGAGTCGCGGTGCTTATAGAATTTGATACATGCAAACATGGGCATAATGTTACGTGAATAGCGTTGCATGCGATTCGTTTAGGGGCCATCAATATGCGTAACACATTTACGACTGAGCTATAAATTTTAGCGTCTGTTCCAAGAGGAATGTCGTTAAGTCGAAACACAATGAAGATTTCCTTGCAGTCTGCGTAGTAGGAGGAACAATCGCGGTCTGGAGTTGTATTTACATAGTATTTGTGGCGAAGTGATTAAAATGAAGGCAAAGAGACAAATTTATGTGCAACGCCGCAAAAATCTCAGCTAGGGGAAACAACTTGCCGATTGCTTACGGGGGTTAAACGCCGTCATTCAAAGCCATCGGCTTGTTACCAAAAAATTCTTACCGATGTCATTTCAATTACATTGATTCCTGAGCCTTCAGGACTTCACGATGAATGTCTTCAGAAGTAGAGTTTTGGGTACAGTATTCCACTCTAACATCAAACATAACATTTCTGACATAACGAAACTAAATAGGCTTAAAGATTCCGTCATGAGAGCAAATACTTCATTGGACAGGTTATGTCTGCCTACTCAAAGAAACAAAAACTCCTCTGGTAATACTCATTTTCTCTGATTAAACCTATATGTAGGGAAATCACGGGAATTTTACTGGAAGCAAGTAGAGATAAGTTTGGAAGTAAATCCCGCAAAGACAAAGTATATGAATATGTCTCGTGACGAGAATATTGTACCAAATGGAAATATAAAAATTGGAAATGTTTCTTTTGAAGAGGTGGAGAAGTTCAAATATCTTCGAACAACAGTAACAAATATAAATGATACTCGGGAGGAAATTAAACGCAGAATTTATACGGCAAAAGCCTGTTATATTCGGTTGAGAAGCTTTTATCCTCCAGTCTGCTGTCAAAAATCTGAAAGTTAGAATTTATGAAACAGTTATATTACCGGTTGTTCTGTATGGCTGTGAAACTTGAAATCTCACTTTGAGAGAGGAACGTAGTTTAAGGGTGTTTGAGAATAAGATGCTTAGGAAAATATTTGGGGCTAAGCGGGATGAAGTTACAGGAGAATGGAGAAAGTTACACAACGCAGAACTGCACGCATTGTATTCTTCACCTGACATAATTAGGAACATTAAATCCAGACGTTTGAGATGGGCAGGGCATGTAGCACGTATGGGCGAATCCAGAAATGCATATAGAGTGTTAGTTGGGAGACCTGAGGGAAAAATACCTTTGGGGAGGCCGAGACGTAGATGGGGGGATAATATTAAAATGGATTTGAGGGAGGTGGGATATGATGATAGAGACTGGATTAATCTTTCACAGGCTAGGGACCGATGGCGGGCTTATGTGAGGGCGGCAATGAACCTTCGGGTTCCTTAAAAGCCATTTGTAAGTAAGTAAGTATTCCACTCTAACAGCAAACGTAACATTTCTGATATAACGAAACTAAATAGGCCTACAGATTCCGTTATGAGAGCAAATACTTCAATGGACTGGTTAGGTCTGCCTACCAGTGCTGCTCATCGGAGTGACTACTACCGCGGAGGAATTGGAGATTATGAATAAAGCTCTCCACCGGTGATCTCCGGTACTACCGTAGGTGGAACAGGGGACATACTGAGGGATGCGGTGGTTCGGAGCGAAGCGACAGTTAGCTCAAGGACGACCGGCGCGTACGGACTGACTGTAGTTGTGAGTGGAATAAAACGGCACAAAATCGGATATCCGCCGCATGGAAGTTCTTTAATTTAGTTGAATGTAATAATGAAGTCGCACATTGTAAACATTGTGGGCGAATTTACACTAAGGGTGGTGGAGCTTCGAATGTGTTAGACCATTTGAAGCGATCGCACAAACGCGAACTTGAAAACAATTACGCAAAACATTTGATACTATTTCTTTTTAAATTGTTTAAGTGCTATTGTTCCTTAAGGCCCACAGTATAGGAAAAAGTCTTGAAATTTCTCGAAAACATAAATTTCGAGGCATTAAAAACATATGAAATATTTAAAAGACGACTTGAGTTATATTTTACTGTTTGGATTAAAATATAGAGTTTCTGAATGAAACTAAAGAAACATGTGGTAATAATATGATTACAATAATTCTTAAGTTGATACCCGCTTATATTTTTATTACAGAGAAAGAGTAGCGCGTTTTAGAAGAGGCAGTTCAAAAACTGACACCCTTTAACATAATAATCACAATCCTGTCTGGTGAAGAATCTGAAAAAATTATGTTGGACAGTAAATTTTAACCTATTGATTGCCCACGTTCCTTTTGTTCCATTCTGAACATCCCTCAATATATTTTACGTTAAACTAAACCGATTAGAATAATAATTGACAAACACTGTTTGCGATTAAACGAGAGCTTCTAGGAGAACTACAGTATAAATGTTTACATTAGCTACTGAAATGCTTTACTTCTGCGTTAGTTTTGCAGTTAGATTGAATTATTATTAATTTGATCAATGACAAAAAACTAATTCGCCTTTCCACATATACTATGAATTTTAAAACTAGGAAAAATCTGTCAGCTAACGTAGCACTTCAAGCAAAACACAAAAAAAAGAGCCGAAGAAAGAGAGAGAGATTAACATAAAATAGAGAATAAACAACAAGTTACAACTTATTTTAAAAGATACGCGGACTTCAGCGGACTTAAACCACTACCTGATCTGATTAAAGGAATGCTCAGCGGAAAGTGTATGTCTGCGCCACGGCACATATACAACCTGCGCGGCTTCAATCGGAGGTAACCGGAGGTCTCCGATTGAAAACGCGCAATCAAGTGCTCCGGAGAAGCAGCACTACTGCCTACTCCATGAAACAAAAACTCCTCTGGTAATACCCATTTTCTCCGATTAAACCTATATATAATTCTGAAAGTTTGGGAAGGACACATTTCCAGGCAAGATGGAATACTCCGAAATCTTCCTATTGAAAGTTGATTTCATTTCATTTTATTACTAAATAAATTTTATGTTCTTAATATTTAACAAATTTACAATCATGTTAAAAATAAAGATAACGTAGCACCATTTAATTTCAGGCGAAATATTTAAACTCATTATTAGCCTTGTTGACTGCAGCATGGTACACGGGCCGGGGACGTGAGCTAGTACGAGGACGTTGACTTGGTTCTGCGATCGATTACGGGAATAACAAGGTGAACATAAACAAAACTGGACATCTCCAAAAGTAAATATAAGCTACAAAGGGTCGTACTGAAAGTCATGAGTAGGGTCCGTATTCCAGTTGCCTATAAACTGGAATGAAGTTGCTTCATTCGAAGTACATATGACGTCACAGCGCAAGTATAAGTACGTTCGTATACAAAATAGTTACATCCTTTGCCTTCTACCTCTAGAAAGTAAAAATCGGGACGCAGTCATAGTGAGTAGTCTTATCGATCACTGTTCTTACTAGTCGTATTATTTAAATAACTACATCTTTGTGGCTGATTTAAGGCTCATTGCAGAGGTAAAATGCCTTAGGTAACTCGCTGAAGCGTGTAATACTGGAGTGAATAACTGAGGATATTTGAACTAATATTTTCACTGTCAATATAGACAACATTACTTATAAACTTTGTAAAATAAACGTAAAAGTGACAAAAACAGTGCACTGAAAGACACTGCAATACCAAAAGGCACAGAAAGTATGTTGAACGTATTCCAAAAGAGCCAGTACCGTCAAAAACTGAAAATTATAAAGATATTAACTCGACGTTTAGCATGGAGTTGTGTAGCCTACAACGATGTTCAGTGAAAACATTCCAATTAATAAGTTAATTAATCTACATTTTAGGGAATTTCTAGAAAGGCACGTATAAAATTAGTGGGATTTCATTGAAGAATAAACATCCGGCTATTAGGCCTACATATAAATCACCCTGATTACTTTTCTATCACGTCTCTCATCTCCGTTTCCCTCCCTTCTTTTCCTACTTACCCCTCCCTTTCCCGGTTATCTGTCTTATTCCTACTAATCTAATTTAACTAAACAATCACTTCTCTCAATTCCTTATTAATTGTTCTAACATTGTTTACATTAAGTTGAACTCTTCCATAGTTGTCAACATATTTATTAATTGAATCAGTAACGTTCACTGACCACTTATTCCCATTAATCTAATCTTTATATTTTCAGACGAAGTAGTTTCTACAGTTTCATTACATTTCCATTCCCACTTTCTTTATTACAGACGTGGACAAATTATTAGACTAAAACGTTTTTCTTGGAAACAAAATATAATTCGTCATATCAACTATCGGTATAATTCACAGTCTCTCTATTATTATAAATGTGATTGTTTACATCTTCTGGTATATTTTACCAATGGTTAAGTATATTTTATCTGGCTGTGCTGGTACTACTGGTGTTTCAATTATATACTGCAGAAGATATTCTCCCATGGCCTGCAAGAAAACCGGACATGAACAAAATTGAAAATCTGTCATCTATACTGTAGACGAAAGTGAACAAAAAAGAAGCTTACTACAAAACATGGACTCATTTAAACACTGTCTGATATCTGGTGGCTAAATGATGGTGATATTCAAAGAAAGTGTCAAATTTTGGTTTCCAGCATCCCTGACAAAATCAACGTGCTAATAAGAAATAAGGGAATGTTCACAAAATATTAGTAACTTCCAGACTCTATTTTCTGTTCATTATTTCCGTGTAAAATACATTTTTGTTCATTATTTCTGCCGATAAATATAGATTTGTTGCACATATGATTGATTTTGTCTAATATAATTTGTCCACGTCTGTAAATTTATATCACTACTTATTATCACTCTCTGTTATTACTTGTAGCTTATCCTTTTTCACTAATATTCCTTTGTCTTACCGTCTTTTCTCTCACCATCACCATTTTCACTTTATCAATTTATCACTTTCCTAAGTTTTGTCACTCATGCATACTATTTTCACTTTATCATCTTCCTATGTTTTGTCAGTCATGCACCAGCCCTTTACGTCAGCGTTTCTCAAACTTTTTTGAAGTGGGGACCACTTTTTAAAGTCAGAACAGTTCCGCGGACCACCTTACTCTTGTTTCTTTCGAAAGCAAATTTATCATTTTCGTAGCATATTTTAATACCAATAGGCCTATATTCATATTTAAAAATTGAATTAAGCTTCGGTACTTTGGTCCTCGGTTATGAATTCGGGTGGTCCCTGGCTGGGTTACAGGTGCGGCGCCAGATGTGCAGGTAAAAGATAACTTTTCTGTCCCTTACTTCTTCCCACTGACGTACCTCTATTCGGTGTCGCTAATCTTACTTCTTCTCTTTCAGTTCTTGCAAGATCTTGACTTCTTATCATACTTTCTTCTTCATCTCTCGATTCCTTTTGCAATTGCCGACCCATATTTGTTCTTCCAGCTGGATTCATTGAACTCTTTTTGCTGTTCTCAGTTACGGTATGCATCCTTCTGTTCTCCACTGTCTACCTGATGCTGTCATTTTAGTGCAAATCTCTCGTTTCTTTCTCAATCGCTTAAAAACTATTATGTACATTAAAAATAATGAATATAATTAAATATAAAAAAAATCTAGAAATCTATCCCGTGTGTGTATGGGAAAAAATCGATGCAGCATAAGTTCTGTTCAAAGAAAATCAGTTTTCATAACCGAAATATAAGGCACATGGCGACAGACTTAATATGTTCGAATAAAGCTACTACAAGCGATATATCGGATTTGGGCGCACCAAAACTGTCATGCAAATAATTATATTTTTGTATTTTTCTAGGTACTATGCTTAATTTCACTTTATTTAGTTCCATCCAGTTATATATTTTTATAAAATACGGGAAAGAACATTCGGACACATTACTGTACACACTCAGTTAAACTTCAAATTTAAATACATCGATGTTGAAAATAAATGCTGATAGAACATGCGGAAAAATGTGTATTCTTTTGTTTCTTTAACAATGGATTGTTTTTGCACTGCTAAACACAACATAACAGAATTAGCATTTATAAAGAGTAAACAGTACAAGCCAAAAGCATTTATATAAAAGTGTATTCCGATGTTTTTATTCGATTTTCCTGAATTGCAAAATCAGAGGTCACAATGGCGGAGCTTGTCTGAATTGAAAGGAACTCGACGGTGTGTGACTACCTCGTGTAGTCGGCTTACGTCACAGTTTCGTTCCGACATTCATCGTGTTCTGTTTGGCAACGAATGTAAGTGCTCAAGAAATAAACAGTTTGATGTTATCCCACTGTATCCTATACAAATATCACTCCACAGTACTATCACAGTCTAGTATATACAGTCACGAAGCTCAATACGTAGTAAATATGCATCCATAGATAGTTGCTAACCACTAGCATCGCTACTATCGCCTTATTACAGACAATACGAAATAGTACCTGCACAGTCTATTGTTCCTAGCACCCTCACAACTCAAGCTTCGTGACTGTATATACTAGACTGTGGTACTATATCATTACATAAAGAGTTTCTGCAGCACTGTCGTTTTCAAATGGACGTTAAACAAGAACAGAGCTGCTTTGGTAGCTCAGTTGGCAAAGCAATGAATTATGGCACTCGGGAACCAGTGTTCATATCTCGGGAATGGCAAAGTTCTATTTCTGGTAGGCAGATTCAAGAGTCTGATAGTTTTTCTCGGGGTTCTCCCATTTTTCCCTGGTCATTCCAACAATACACCCTACAACTATCCATTTACGGTGCCCCAGCCTCGTAAAATTAGGCCACCACTTGTGCTTGTGTGACGCCGAATCAGTCGTCTAGCATCGTGGGTGTTCCTAGTGAATTTGTACAAAGATCGTTAGATAACTGTAGTGGTGAATTCTACCTTATATACAGGTATCTGAGCTCCTAAGGTTCTTCCCTCCTGATTGGGACATGACGACTCGTGTAGATCTGCGAGGTACGGCAGACCACCAAAATTGGCACGGTGTATGAATTAGATGGCTGAAGAGAAATATGTTCTGTATAACTTTCGCTACTATAAATTTAGTAAAATTCAAAACGTAATTGCTAAATACATTAAACGGACATCATTTTATTTTTGCTAACATTATTAATATTAATCTGGCTATACCTTTCTATTAACGATTGAAACAGGAAACACCGTTTGCTACCCCTTCCACGACTGGAGTTCGATGACACTGGCTTAAAATACAAATCACTTTACTAGGTATAGGAGGGAAGAAAAGTATTTCATCCATTTATGTAAACTAGGAAATATCGCAATTTTGAGTTTGATCATTTTCATTAGGTTTTTGTTTAATCAAAATACAGTACTGTATTAACACTTAGTATTTTTACTCACGAACTGAGCTATCTATTCGGACGTATTAACTATGCAATTTATATTGTACTGTTACAGAACATTAGCGTACAATACAGAGAATGAAGTTAAATTGAAAAATAATCATAATATGGATATTTAAACACATTTTTTAAAATGGAGGCCGTTCATTTTGATACAGGCTTCAGTTCTTTTGCGCATATTATCACACTATAGACTATTGTACCTAATTCCAATTACCAGTTTCGTCCTTCGTGCGAGTAACTCATGTTGAAATAATTCTGTACCTAATCTGTAAAGGAGTACCTTACGTACTGTAAATTTAATCTTCACTTCTGGTCGATCCGAAAAGATAAAATTACTCAGAAATGCTATCTACTGTCCGTTCAAGTGGTTTTGTCGCAGGGTCGTAGAAAGGGGGGGGATCATATGACAGTTAATTATTTAACGAGGCCCTTTTATTTAAGTTATTTTAAACAGTTGTATTTTATTACGTAGACGTCCAATTCCTAACAGAAATTAATGTTTTCAGAAAAGAGCTAAGACAGCCCAGCTACTAGACTTTACAGAGAGGCGAACAGAAGCAGGTGATGGAAACCGGGATGCGACGTAGGCAAACGGACAACAGTACCTGTGCGAAAATATCATTCAATATTGAAAGAACTTTCGTCACTGGAAAACGCGAACATATTTCTGGAACGTACTATACTCACTAACTCAGTACTGCTTACGGGCCCTCGGCTCTGTGTGGTGAACGGTTGGAAGTTTACTAGTAGAAGGGGCGGGAGTGAAGTCCATTCAAAAACTCAGGTACAATAAAATTTGAAGTAAAATTAAAATGATGTCCCTGTATAATCCCAAAACATTTATTTAAGAGTAATTATGTTTTTAAATTGGAGGTTACAATTTTTTTGCCATCCTAGCATTGTAAACAGGTTCTTACTACATTGAAAATCTGATAAAGTAAACAAAATTACATATTTTACATTTTTGGGTGGGGAAGTTTCTTTAAGGGCAACACACTTCTTCCTTTAAAACAGACGTCTCAAGGCCAACGCATGAAAGTTGTTACAGAGAGCAAGTCTAGATAACATAGTCAGCTGAAGATATAAGCGCAGTACCCGAAGATAGCCGATCGCTGATTAATGTCACACGCATGAGCGAGCTAAGTTGTAACTGTCGCGGGAGAAATGCCACAAAGCTACACTTTTGAGTTGTACTGTCACAATAGACGGTTGTTTTCGGAAGGAATTTCTTAAGTAGTTTGCAGTAACAGTAATAATAATAATAATAATACATTTATTTTCTATTTATATACTATCAATGAGTAAAAAGAAGACATCTGAAGCATGAAGAACCATACATGTTACGTAATTATTTAAGCACAAAGAACCTGCCACTTTACTCCATTATCTCCTGGCCTAGTTCACTCATAAGTGGTGCCTTGTTGGTATCACTTGTGAGGTTCAGACCTGTCTTCGGACAGTTGACCAAACAATAACAATATTTCATTTCTAGTAAAAGTTTCTGGTATCGCTCTTTTTTGATTTTGTACTATATTTAATAAAATATTTTTAATTGGGTTATTTTACGACGCTGTATCAACATCTAAGTTATTTAGCGTCTGAATGATATGAAGGTGATAATGCCGGTGAAATGAGTCCGGGGTCCAGCGCCGAAAGTTACCCAGCATTTACTCGTATTGGGTTGAGGGAAAACCCCGGAAAAAAAGTCAACAAGGTGACTTGCCCCAACCGGGATTCGAACCCGGGCCACCTGGTTTCGCGGCCAGACGCGCTGACCGTTACTCCACAGATGTGGACTATTTCATAAAATAAAATTCAATTAATTTATAATAATGAAATTACAATTAAACTTGTTGGTTATTAAAGTAAGTATTCTTACGTAACGCTAATATTAATATATTAATTACAATAATAGTTAAATAATATATTTCGTAATGTTTTCAATAATTAAAAATAACCTAAACATCTTAGAAATTCACAAGCAATTATTTTAAATTAGAACTATTCAAATCTTAAATCTGGTCTGAAATTCTTTTCTCAAGTCCTTCAGTACATCTTTGTATTTGTTACACTGGTCTGGATTCAAATCAGGTAACAATTTTAGATTAATAAAGTGGTAACATTTACCCACTGAAACTTGCGTCTCCCACAATTTTGCTTTCCCTATGAAAGTTTTTATTTCTTCATACATTTGCGGTAATAAGAACATTCTTTCCTCGGAGATGGACACAATGACTGACTTTTACATCGTAGCGGTTGCAGATGTCTACTCAAACGTCGCGGTCAATGACGTCATCCGGAGATACACGAACTGCTCCTGCATCTTGTTCCACTCTTACATTGAAAAAGAGAAAGAGGAGGAAGTGCTCTGAGAAGGCCCTATTGAGACGTCTGCTTTAAAGCATTGTTAAACGTGTGAAAGGTTATTCACGAAATCATTTGTGGTAAGACTTATTTAACAATTGTTTCGAAATACAAAGGTTATTCAAACTCGATTTGATGGTGATACAGCGGTGATAGACGGTTGGGTGAAACGAAAAACTTGCAGGACACACCGGTCTCTGGTGAGTTCCGACTGAAGTTCACGTGTGAATCCATTTGTTCAGGAGACGGATGACAACGCTTCTCTGCTAGAGTCACCGTTTCCAGGGCGAAATAGATTCTCTGTAGTTGACAAGTTATTATTCTGTGACACGACAGAGCATGAAAAGTGTCGTTTTGCAACGTTGCACGTCCGATTGTCCGGAAATATCATGAATTACGGCGGTCAATACCATATTAATCATGCGATTTATATTTGCATGCAAATATGAGCTCGCGTATTAACAAATACGTTCCTACGCTATTAAACACATGTTAATATACAAATAAAATGTTCTCTTTCGTATGAATGACAAATGTAATATACACATTTCAGTTTCAACAAGATAAGCATATTCATTCCGTCCGGCACGACAATATTATTTTCCATGATTACTAATCAGTGCGTTACGACAATTTCTTCGCTATACAATGACCCGTTTATAAAAATTATTTATGGAGGTCGTAATTAGGCTGAAGCTTTGCCTTGTATATTCCAGGAATTGATTCAGTTACTTATTCCGAGAATGGAGCTCATTAACCGTGACACTGACATGGGTGACGTCAGCTTTCTACGCTGGAAACCGGAGATTAAATCCCTGTAGACCTGAATCTAAATGTAATTTAGCGTTCAGAGCGATCGGAAGTTTCATAATTTAACAATTGATCAATTATCCAGAACTATCCCTATCAGAGAAATAAGCAATCTTCTCCATGAACGTCGCTAATTACCAAGAACTTTCAGTTTGCCCTGGCACCTGTTATAGCAACGGATATAACACGGTTTCGTCGTTCCTTGAGTAACCTCATGATGTCGCCGATACATAGATGGATATCCCGGATGATTTTATACACAGTTGTTATTGGTTTGGTTCACCGATCTACGGCATGTGGACCTGCCGGCACTTGTCTTTCGTCTGCCGGCCACTCTCCTCCTCGATCCCCCTTCAACTTTGACGCGCCCATGCGTATTTTGCAATTGTGCAATAGTTGGCAGTGCAGTTTCGTGGGAGATACCGCATAGAATAGGCATGTCAATTGATGCCTATAGGAGCAAGCGCGCGCTTTAGAGCTCAGGAGAGCCTGAAAGCTTTACAGCGGAAAGGAAAGAGACAGACGAAAGAGGTAGTATATGCCGCTTGATCGAGCTATATTCAGGGATGGCCAACACTGATTCAATGGATAAAGAGAAGAGAAATTATTAAAACTGTATCCATGTTAATTTTTAGATTTTTATGAGAAGTAAAAGTGCATTATAAGAAAGTAAGTTTTAATTTTAGTGCTCATTTTTTACAAGTTTGATTTTTTTATTCAAAATAAATATTTTCTCAACTTTTTCATAGAATAGTGAAATTTTCAGATATAGGCCTACTTATTTAGTAGTCTTACAGAATGTTTTCGTAAATCTAATATACCGTAAATAGCCTACGTATTACTGAAGATAGTGTATTACAAATTTTTAAAATATTCGCATGGAAAATGTTTGTAAGGAAATTAATTAACAAAGCAACTACTGTTACATCATAAGCAAAAGATACGTGTCTATGTGTTGTAAAAATGTCAGCTCTATAGCTTCAGCATATTTCGAGAAAATAATTTAATATTCTGATGATAGGAAGTTGCTCACCAATATCACCTGAAAAAGCATAATGCGATAAGAGTTTTGTTATGGAATATTAGTTGCACTTAAACATATACAGCACCTAGGTAACTTTGCTTTGTACTGTAATATTGTTTCGATTAGTTTATTGATTACTTTTATAAGACTAAAGGTACCATCAACATCAATTCCAACTTATCATGTCATACTCAGTTTCTTTTTTGGGGATATCACTTTCTTTATGAATGATGTGTTTCATCCATTTAGTACAGTATTGTTGTACTACTATGGAATTTATGTGAATATTCCTCTTGACTCTCTATTATGTTATTAACATTTAAAACACAACTGCAATATTAAGAATTTTATATTAGTACTTTTGTTTTACAGACAATATATATAATATCAAACAGAAAGAAGCCATATAAAAAATAACATAAAATTTCACGTTCCGTTTAAAGATTGTGCACCATTGTTTTCTTAATCCAACAGGATGCTTATTCATATACACAACCCTTCCCCTTTCCATACTTAGGGCTTGATGCCCGCGCACGACGTCAAGGTCAGAAAAATGCGCTTGTTTTGACATCACTGGCATAGAATGTCTCACTATTTGACTACAGAACAGGCGTTCTCAACTTGTTGCTCGCGAGCACCATGGTGCTCTTTTCAGAACATTTCGTGTTTTCGTCATGCGAGTAAAATGTACTTGCGAGCACGAACGCTCCTGGGGTCCATTCTTCAATTGAAACTTAGCTGTACGAGGCAGGAAAATAGCATTCCTATTCAGCCATTGTAATACTTTAGAGACTTCAAATATTTCAAATATTTATTTATTTCAAATATACAGAATAAAGAAATATAATTACAAAACAAACAAAGAGAAATACAAATAAAATAATACAAGCAATATAAAAAGAAGATACAGTAGTATTAAAAAAATTTGAGACCGAATGAGCAGCGCTCGTGCTCGGTCGCAGTTCAGATATAATATTAAAATAAAATTAATAATATAAATAAATAAGTAAAATAAAATAGGAACTAAAATATAATTACAGCGGCAATGGAATTATATAATATATTATTAACAGTATAGAAGAATAATATCGCACGTGAAAAGTAGGACTAATATATATTTCAAAATTATAGAATACAAATATAATATAGGTTGATTAATTCATACACATAGGCTATAAATTTGTTTAATCAAATTGAAGATATTAACACGTTTCTAATTTTCTTGTTATATGTTAGTGGGTTACATGTTAGAAGTTCTGGGTGTAATTTAGTTAAAGCATATTGTACAACAGAGGGCCAAAATTTATGCTATGCTTTAGACCAGCAGATGTGAGACATTTAGGTTCTACTAATGTTGAATTAATATTTCGTCTTGTGCCATAATTGTGTGTCTGTAATACAAACTTATTACGATTTTTATGATAAAATTTTAACAGCGTATACTTATAAATTTGTTCAATATTAAATACATTAAATTCAGAATAAATTAATTTAGTTGGATAATCGAAACGTTTCTTCAAACAAATTTTAATTATTCGTTTTTGTAGTAAATTTAACGGACTAAGATTAATTTTTGTACTTCCACCCCAAACAATTATACCATATTGAATGATAGACTGAATAATGGCCAAATAAACATTTCGTAGAACTCTAATAGGTAAGTAGCATCGAAGATTAACGAATTAATAGGCCTTTCCGTATTTCAAATGGTGTATAATCCCTTTTCAATTCAATGTGGACTTAATCATAAAAATCAAGATTCTTCTTCAATCTTCTCCATAAGTGTCACTAATTACCAAGATTGTTTACTTTGTCTTGGCACCTGTTACAGTAACGGATATAACATTGTTTCGTCATTCCTTGAGTTACATAATGACGTTGCCGATACATAGCTGGATATCCTGGATGATTTTATATACAGTTGTTATTGGTTTGGTTCACCGATCTACGGCGTCTGGACCTTCCGGGGCTTGCCTATCGTCTGCCGGCCACTTTCCTCCTCGATCCCCCTTCAACTTTGACGCGCCCATGCGTGTTTTGCTATTGTGCAATAGCTGAGAGTGCAGTTTTGTGGGAGATACCGCATAGAATGACTCGCTATTTGACTCTAGAACAAGCGTCCTCTACCTGTCGCTCGCGAGCACCATGGTACTCTTTTAATGAAATTTGGTACTCTCGTTATGCGATTAAAAAGTGCTCGCGAGCACGAAAACTCCTGGGGTCCATTCTTCAATTCAAACTTAGCTGTACGAGGCAGGACAAAAAACATTCGTTTTCAGCCATTATAATATTTTAGAGACGTAACAGGCCTTCCCATATTTCAAATGGCGTATAACCCCTTTTCAATTCAATGTGAACTTAATCATAAAATCAAAATTATTCAAGAGAATAATTTGGTTGCTCGTACGGAACTTCAATTGATAGATATCCAGTCCTCCTTAACGATGAAATATTTGTTTCAAAAGGAAGAAATGCATAGCCTTTCAGAAGTAGATGATACAAACACGCTCCAAATACTCCGGAATCTTCCTCTCTAAAGTCTAGCTATGTTAGGGACAACCTATCTACGCAAAAAATCTTGTTTATGAAATACCTCAATTACGGTAACGACTAATTCACATCTGCAAGATTATTTACGTGTACCTACAAATTACTTCTGCTTGGACATCACCAAAATTCTGAGTAACATTCAAGTTAGAGTTGTGCACAACCGGTTACGAAAAATTGAAATATATTGCTACAGAACGCCTGGCGCTATAGAAAATATACAAAGACCTTCCGTCTCGCTTAGCGATCCAGTGTCCGGTTTAAAGAATGTCCGAGTATTTCTCGGGAGGACGGATCTGGGTCATGAAACACAGACGACATTGAGCCAGCCGGAAGTTTCAGGAATCGTTGGAAGAACGCGTTTATCATCGTGTACCTTTTAATTGATATTTCCTCCTCTTACCCCATTCATTCAGTAATTGAGAGGTTTGGGGGAAAACATACATACATACATACATACATTTTTTAAATTTTATTAGGTTATTTTACGACGCTTTATCAACAGCTTAGGTTATTTAGCGTCTGAATGAGATGAAGGTGATAATGCCGGTGAAATGGGTCCGGGGTCCAACACCGAAAGTTACCCAGCATTTGATCATATACATACATACATAACATTACATAACATACATACATACGGGCTATTCCATATGAAATCGATCAGTAAAAAACCTCGCATTTTTTTATACTCTAATGTTTTCCCTATTTATACAAAGTGCTGAGGAGAGTGCATTTTCAAAAATATACTATCGAAAGTCAAACGTTTTTCGTATTATTGACCGACAAATTTAGCGTATTTTATAAAAACAAGCCTCTTTTAGCGCTCAGAACTCTGGAACCATTTACTGCAGAACACTGAACGAGAGCTTATATTTTGGAAGCTGACATTTGGTAGGTTATGTTAAGAAGTAATCCTTATTTTTATTGTACACAGAGAGACAGATAATCTGATTTTACTTACCTTTATGATTTTTGCTAATTTGTAAAAATGTGTATATATATTGAGAAAAAAACCTTGCATTATCAAGGAGGATTCGGCATTGTTTGCTTAGTGGTACGGCAATATGTAAGTTTCGAGGGTATTGAATAAATTATTTTCACACGCCTAGATTTAAACGGCGCAGTACCGCACGCACTGGCCGAGAGCTGAAGAACAGCGAGCGTTGGGCGTCATTGTATTCCTGTGTTTATGAAAACCTGTGATAAAGCTAGCACAGCCATGACTTCTAGACGACACATCACGTGTTTGTCTTCTGGCCTTGCTTACCTCGGCTAGCTCCCGCCTCACAGTCAGCTGGTTAGTTCACGCGCGTAATATTTATTTTCTTTATTTGATATTTTCAATACTTGCTTATCAACATACCATCAGTAAAAAATATGTGTTTATTTGTACTTTCAATGCGGAATGTAACTATATTTTTAAAAAAATATTTTTTTCTTGGTAAAGGCGTCTTAATGAGGAAAAATCTCAATTTATCCATTACAAAAAAATAAGAAAATCTGTTTATATTTTAATATAAACTTTAACTTCTCAGCATCAAAATAAACCATGATTTTGAGCATTGGGTGAAAGGGTTTCGGAGCCACAACAGTTTAAAGTTGCTAATTTTACGAAAATACGACAAATTTAAATATTATTAATTTAAACAATATTAAGTTCTGATGCCTCCAACATTGCACGAAGCATTATATCACAGTTGTTTAAGGACAGAAAAAGTTTCATTGCATTTAAAAATTGCAATGCTAATTTTCTCTTTATTTCGGTCGATTTGAGATGGAATAGACCATACATACATACATACATACATACATACATACATACATACATACATACATACATACATACAAAGTCCATACCTGTGGAGTACCGGTCAGCGCTTCTGGCCGCGAACCCAGGTGGCCCGGGTTCGAATCCCGGTCGGGGCATGTTACCTGGTTGAGGTCCAATACGAGCAAATGCTGGGTAACTTTAGGTGCTGGATCCCGGACCCCGGACTCATTTCACCGGCATTATCACCTTCATTTAATTCAGACGCTAAATAATCACCTAGATGTTCATACAGTGTCGTAAAATAACACAATATAATAATAATAATAATAATAATAATAATAATAATAATAATACATACATACTGGCTTTTAAGGAACCCGGAGGTTCATTGCCGCCCTCACATAAGCCCGCCATTGGTCTCTATCCTGAGCAAGACCAATCCAGTCCCTACCATCACATCCCACCTCCCTCAAATCCATTTTAATATTATCCTCCCATCTACGTCTCGGCCTCCCCAAAGGTCTTATCCCCTCTGGCCTCCCAACTAACACTCTATATGCATTTCTGGATTCGCCCATACATGCTACATGCCCTGCCCATCTCAAACGTTTGGATTTAATGTTCCTAATTATGTCAGGTGAAGGATACAATGTGTGCAGCTCTGCGTTGTGTAACTTTCTCCATTCTCCTGTAACTTCATCCCTCTTAGCCCCAAATATTTTTCTAAGAACCTTATTCTCAAAAACCCTCAATCTCTGTTCCTCTCTCCTATAATAATAATAATAATAATAATAATAATAATAATAATACATACATACATACATACATACATACATACTGTACATTACAGTATTACAGTATTTCTGCTTCAACGAAAGTGAAAACATGTTTTTCCGTGAAAAACATAAAATTCGAAGTTTTACAGCATAAATTTGCTATACTTTCTCTTACACTTCGTATGAGAAAGTGAAACATTCAACACTAAAATGAAATAAAGTGATTTACAGTGCCAAACAACGTCGAGCAGCTGCCGGAATATGTTAAACGCGGTATGTTTCTGGCTTTTAAGGTTAACAGTTTTGAAGGGTCGTAGAGCTAATTGCATGCATTCACCTCCCGCTGCGGTGGTTGGACGTCTTATTGTCTCTAGAAACAGATGAAGGCCCCCACGCTCGGCGCCGGGCGGCGGTCCGACTCAAAGACCAACACTTTAGGGTCCCTTCTCCTATCTAGGAGTGGCTACAATTCCACCATAAGGCTCTCGCCCTCTGCAGATGAAAGTATAAGCTGATAGCTGCAACATCAATTACGTCCTGTCAACCGAGATGCAGTTGGCTATGACTAATGGCGGCTCTTCGGAGCAGAGCCAGATATGAATGCCCCCGCAGCAAAACACCCCCGTTAATTATTTTCGATTGAAAAAATAAATTGTTCACTTTGGAATACTCATTGTGAATCTTTGTATACATTGATCGGTGAGGTAACCAAACAATTGATGGTTAGCACGGAATTAAAGCACGGACAGATAATTTTCGCCTCGTTGTTTTCGGTTTGAAATGAAATAACAAAATTCGAACGGTTGATTAAATATATAACCAAGTTCCAGCTGCCTCCATCTATATAAACTACAGCTAGTGTCACGGATGATCGCTTAGGTAAAGAATTAATGCCCCGGTCTGTTTCTAGTCCGCGGTAGACGGGAACTTCGAAACGAACATCCAAAGCAAACATTCTCAATTCAATTTTTAAGGTTAATGCGGGATTGCTGTGAAAACACTACATCACAGCCAAATATTATTCTCTCAATTCTATATTACCTTTGCTGTTCTCTCCGCTCTAAAAACACCTCCGTCACACTCGACCTGCTCTATGATACAACAAAGAGAATTCAGCGGAAAAGCGACTCAAGCCGCTTAAACCCTGATTCACAATAAACCGGGAACGAAAACGAGAACCAGAACGGGAATATTGTTAAGGGGATACGGTAGCCTAAGTGTGCAATGCTGATTTTAAGTGTTTATTTCTCCGAAACTATAAAAGGTGTTATTTTCAAATTTTTACATGTTACTCTACATCATACATGTCAAAAACGAGACACTGAAAGTGCAGTGTATGTGCGCGGATCGCCGGTCTGTGCAGATTGCGTCATTCACGTATTGCTCTTACCAGTTCTTAGCGGGAGGGATGTACAAGAATCTATTCTGCGCTTCTTGTGTTCAATTAAATTGACATTTGGACATTATAAGCATACTTAGCAGAAGGAAAAAAACACAATTATTGTAAGTGTCTATATTTGACAATAATTGTAACACAAGAAACAATAGACTTACTCATTTACAATTCACAATGCAGTCGTTTGTAAAGAATCATTTATTTACATGATTTGTATTCAGTATTTGAAGAAACTATAAATATTGCAGTAATTTCGAAACAACAAAAAACGAACATATATTTCATTTTACGTAGTAGGTACTGATTATTTCAAAGTAATACTCTTTCATTGTTGTTTCATTGGGACCATTGGTGCCCAAATGCTAAGAAAGAAAATATTTTACTCCCAATTACATGCAATAGGGCATTGTGAGGCTTTTACACTGGAATCATTTCCTTGCTGTATATTAATATAAATTCACATTCTTACTAATAAATTCGATAAATTAAGCTTGAATTTAAATTTATATACAGTTTATTTGGAAAACGTTGAGAGCAAGTATTAGCAAGTTGGGAGCGTTAAAATATTGAGTTAAAAGAGTACTTCACAAGCTGTGAAGCGAGGACATTTTCTTTATGCCAGGTTTAAATATTTATTAACGTAAGTATATTAAGATAATATAGTAACGTGAGGTGGAAAATTCGCCATTATGTATTATTTTTCCAGAAATATTTTCCGCATTACAAATGGTTGCTTTTTTCCTTCCCTTACAACCTCAAGAGCCTCACATGTATTACTCACTATATTCTCATCACTTATCAGCTTATCAAATAAAATTGTAAGTCGTCTAACCATTGATGGCTGTGTTAGTACAGACTCCGAAACAACATCATTTTCATGTTTGGTTTGCCGTGAGAGTACTAATTAAGAAATAAGAGCTGGCGAATATCATATTTTGAGAACTTTACTAATATGATTTAAATTATCACATCACTATTAGGTCCACATGATATGATGAAAGCCTTTCATTTTAAAATAATTACTATTGGCTGAGGAAAACATCATAACAGTTATGTTGTATGATTCGTGATTTCTCTTCTTCGTTATGTCTGCGGACTCCTCACTTTATTTTCCATAACGCATTCACAGTCACAGCTCAATGAGCACCCGTACTGATGTGTGTTACTGAAACAAAAGCTGATCTGCTATACTTCGCACGAAAACATGACGACCTTCCCTCATCCCCTTCACCAGTTAACTGCAGGCACGCGCAAGGGATAAACCCTTAGCCGAGTTGCCAATTCTTGAAGTCATCGTGATTTGCGAACGTTTTCCAAACTGTGTTCCGTGAAACCGCGATTTTCAGAAAGACTATATTATCTTTGTAAATATACCTAATTTATAATTACTAAAACAAAATTGGTATAAAAATGAACAAACTTATTTCAAAAACACTTTATATTTATATTTTCACTAACATGTTTTGCTTAAATAAACAAAAAAATGCAGACTTCTATAATAAATGTTAAATTATCATGTTATTGAAGTTCCAGAATTTTATACTTAATTAAGAATGTTGCGCTGGTAAAATTTTCTGAAACTGTGATCATTGAATAGTTATAGAATTTATAGTACAAAAGAGTAAAGTTAGATTTTATCAGCTTCGCCTTGGGTAATAATTTCCATGAATGCATAAAATCTGTTTACTCTAGTGTGCTATAAAATATTTTATTCATTACTGGTATGTAAATTTAATTTTAAATTGTAGGGCTTTTCTTTGTAATGTCTTGTTGGCGAAGAAGTTCATATGTATTCATTTTACTATTGCTAATATGTTGGTTGTCATGCAGAGAGTGATTTAAAAACATTTAATTCACTGCTGTGAGTTAGAAAACTTTTAAGCACTGCTGTGAATAATGTCATTATTTAGGTTGCTAAGGACGGTGTTGCTGTTGGCGATATCTCTTTCACATATTGTTCGGCGAAGTAAATCACGTATAAAATCGTCTATCGTACCGAATTATGTTTTAATTTGTTTATTTTCTCCTTAGTTGGTGAACCGTAATTCTTAATTTCTATGCCATATATCCAACTCCGCCGGTTGCGTCCGATGTTAACTGGTTAAGATTTATACTTATTAAACTGCCTGAACTTTCGATTACTTAATGGATAGAATTTCTAACGTTAGACACAATTTTAACACTTTGTTTTCTTAGCTACGCTCCTCTGCAAATAAGATATTCTGTTTTCTTCGACGGTGTTATTTGTTCTTGTCGTGATCTTCAGGTGTATCAGGAGGCCTGACTGCAGATCAACTGCTCCAACACTCATTAATCATGGCCGCAATAAATTAGACATATTGAACGGTATAAAACAACACGTCGACAAAGACACTGAGAATGGTTGAAACCCAACAGGTAGAGGCAATGACTGCTAGATTTGGCAATGCTGGGATCTATTGTATTTCTGCCACGCGGCTAGGGGTTGAGTAGAGGATGGGGATTTATGAGGGATTACCAATTCCAAGAAGAGAGGCCGTCATGTTTCCGAGCCAAGTATACTATAGGTACTGTACAGCCCTGTCGCGTTCCCCTCCAAGCCGATTCACTCCCTCCAGGTAGGGGTATAGGAACTGCACGTTGCACGCAGACCAGTGCAAAATGTGCGCGACTGCACAATGTGCAACGTTTTGACATGCGTGCTCTACATGCTTTTAGGATTATATTGGTGGTTAGTTTGTTATATTAACCCGTAGCCTTGAATGTGGGGGATATAGTCTACCCAAGCCATTTTAAAATCCTTCGTTAATTCTGTTATCCGTCACCCAACACAGGATCGCTACTGAGTATCTTCCTGGCAGTTGACTATTCATTGTTAGATGTAACGGTTGTGTTCCTGCAGGTAAGTAATCAGACCCTAAACCGCTTTAATTTCAGGCTCGGGTAGATTATACCCCATGTCCCGGGTAACGTTAGTTTTTCCACATTTATCTAATTTCTTCTCTAAAGGTAAACACGACATCCGCATTGAAGGGCTGTATGCGGGCTGATGATTCGAAGTTCAGTGGTTGGACGCAGAATACTTTGGAAGCTGAAAAAAGTGACTTTAGTGAAAATGACTGTGATACAGATCCAGATACAAATCCAGTGGAGACTGCAGAAATTATGTTTGTCACAACTGCCTAAATTCAATCTAAATATTTGGTACAGGTTTCGTAACAATGGAATTTATTTTGAGGTTAATTTATGCATTATTGTTTACCGTTCAATGTTCTGATATTCAATTTTGTTAATGATTAGGTTATGTGCTTCCATTCTTGGTTTATTAACAGTGTGTAAAACAGTGTCGAGGAATTTCTCAAAATACAAATTTGTTGGCAGTAAAGCCTTTCTATACACACAAAAAATACACACACATATATATATATATATATGTTTTGTTTTTATTTATGAAATATTATCTCATGTGCCTCCAAACTTAATTTCATTGCCATATGTCACATAGACTCGAAAATAGCGCCTGGTTTTTACAACTGAGTAAAAAATGCCCCACATCCAAGACAGCGTGACAAAAAATAATATGTCCCAGGTTACGGGTTAAGTGCTATAATTGAGTTTTAAGAAAATTGCATTCAAATGAAAGAATAAAAAAAGCAAACAAAAAAATTATACAAATCTAAGTGACACAAATTTGTGTGCACTCAAAGTTGGGTTTCTGGCGTCTTGTCAGCCCATTTGAATTGCGTGGATATAAAGGGGAAGAGTTGTGACGGAGTCGTTTGCAGTTCCTGGGTAGCTCAGTCAGTAGATAATAGATTGAATAACACTGCTCTACCAAAAGATGATGCTTCTCGATTGCAGGGGACTTGCTCCGCGTGTTCCATCTACAGTAAGTAGGAGAAGAATGAGTTTCTACTAAATCGACGGAGCAGTGTACTGAAATTGGGCATGTATAAACATGTATAGTCAGCTCATAAAATAAATTAGTGTATTCTTCTGCAAGACACTGTTTTATACAGGGACATCACTTTATTTTTACCAACATTTTTAACATTAACCTGGCTATACTCGGAAACACTGTAACCCCGTTCCATTACAGGAGTTTGGTGTTACTAGTGCAATATTTAAACAAATCATTTTACTAGCTATAGGAGGAGAGAAAAGTAGTGTATCCATTTATGTTACAGGAAAATACGATATTAGGATTTTCAGTTTTATCATTACTTTTACGATATTTTATCAAAATACAGTAGAGTAGTAACATTTCTTTTCCACTAACTCAACTCCTCAGGCGGTTTTATTCATTATAAATGGCTACTATATTCAGCATATTACCGTACTTTCGGTAACTCTAATCGTCTGTTCTGCTCAGTCCACACAGATAAAGTTATTCAGTCATGCTACACACAGTACCTGTGCGAAATATTCAGGAGCAGGTATTTACGGAGATCGCGAAAATCACGACATAGGCCTGATAGGCTAGATATACAATAGATTTCTACTAATCTTTACGAATTAAGTGATTCTGATTAATAATATGCGGATAAAACAATAACGACGAATCGCGAAATAGAGTTCTAATAGCGAAATGTGAACACATTCGCGAATTATTATTATTGTGTCGTTTTATAGCGAATTTCATATTCTGAGTTCTTTTTTCGGACTTTTTTTCATTTGAATTTGTTGCACATTCAAGTAGGCTACATTACATGGTATTCCAGGTGTTCTAATTACAATAGTCAACTCAAAACACTAAGAATTCAACATTTCACTTATAATTTGAAAGTATTATTTGAGGGCTGCAAGTTTTTTCCCCGTTTTTAACGAATGTGTGTTAAATACAGTCTCAATCCAACAAATATTGTCTATTGGCCATACCTCACCTTTACCAGAATCCAATGAATCTTTAATGTTAATTACTTGGAAGGTAATATTCATACTGAGTTTATACTCCAATTTCAAAATAGTTGTATTTTCTAAAATTTCCATTAATATCCAACAAGAGTACAAATCAATCTCCAACAATCTCCGCCGACACCAAAATTAAAAAATACAAATGATAAAATTAATGTCCGTAAATACCTGCCCCTGGATATAAGCTTTAATAATATAGGCTGTCCCTTCTATGGAAAACGCAACCATATTTCTGAAACACACTATACTCTGCACTATTTACTTCACTGCTAGCAGACTTCGTTTGCTACAGCAGCGGCCGTAAGTTTGTGTGGCTGACAGGAGCAAGAACATTAGTGAAAGGGGTGGGAGTCAAGTACATTCAGATACGCAGGTACAATAAAAATGCAAGTAAAAATAAAGTGATGTCCCTGTATAAGAAAATTGTTTGTAAAATAAGAGACACATAATTGTTTATTATTTTTAGAAATAAACAAGCATATATGGTAAATTATACATATTATAAACAAACCATTACAAGACTTCAACAATAATAAAAAAACAATAACCTCTGTTTAAACATAGAAAACAATAAATGTTAGGACTGTAACATTCAAGAGTCCTCTTTCAATTCATTAAGCCTGTAACGAATTATTTTGTAGGCTACATTTTTACATTTTTAAACGAATGATGTTTTCCTTCTTTCGGATAAACTCCTTTCAATGTAACACAAAGTTACTGCTGTACACATAAAATGGGATTAATCAATGTGTGTATTGGCATGACTAGTCCACCAAAACAAGCACAACTTCACTAATACGTAATTGAGTCAGGTGAAGTGAGTGGTTGTGTTGTTAATGATTTAGTTATTCTTTACACCTGTAACTTCATCCCTTTTACCCCCGAATATTTCCCTAAGCATCTTATTCTCTAACACCCTTAACTTCTGTTCCTCTCTCAAAGTGAGAGTGCAAGTTTCACAACTATACAGAACAACCGGTAATATAACTGTTTTATAAATTCTAACTTTCATGTTTTTGGAGAGGAGACTGGATGACAAAAGCTTCTCAATCGAATAATAACAGGCATTTCCCATATTTATTTTGCGTTTAATTTCCTTCCGAGTGTTATTTATATTTGTTACTGCTGCTCTAAGATATTTGAACTTTCTCATGTTTTGAAAGGACAAATTTTCAATTTTTATTTCTCTATTCCGTACTATGTTCTGGTGGCCACCGACGTAGCTCTGTCGGCTATGGCGCTTGTCTACCGATCAGAAGTTGCGCTCGGGCGCGGGTTCGATTCCCGCTTGGGCTAATTACCTGGTTCGGTTTTTCCGAGGTTTTCCCCAACTCTAAGGCAAATTTCAGGTAATCTGTGGCGAATCCTTGGCCTCATCTCGCCAAATATCATCTCACTATCTCCAATCTCATCGATGCTAAATAACCTCGTAGTTGATATAGCGTCGTTAAATAATCAAGTAAAAAAAAACTGTGTTGTGTTCACGAGACATAATCATACTTATAATTTGCATTTTCGAGATTTACCCCCAAACCTGTCTCTTTCCTTGCTTGAAGTAAATTTCCCGTTTTTTTTCCTAATAGTATTATGGGGATTTTCTTTCAACATTCACGTCATCAGCATAGACAGGAAGCTCATGTAACCCGTTCAATTCCAAACTCTCTCTGTTATCCTGGACTTCCCTAAGGGCATATTCTAGAGCAAAGTTAAGAAGTAAATGTGATATTGCATCTCCTTGCTTTAGCCCGCAGTAAATTGGAAAAGCATTAGAAACTGGTCTATACGGACTCTGCTGTACGTTTCAATGAGACACATTTTAATTAGTTGAACTAGTTTCTTGGGAATAAAAAATTCAATTAGAACATTATATAAAACGTCTCTCTTAACTAAGTCATATGCCTTTTTTAAATCTATGAATAATTGATGTACTGTACCCTTATACCCCCATTTTTTCTCCAATATCTATATCTATATATAAGAAGAGTTAGTAGTAAAAATTATTAAGAACACGTTCAAGAACAACGAAAAAAATTCATGCATCTATTATAACATTTGTAGAAGAGTAATATTTTTAGTAAAGAAAATTGTAAAACAAATATATATAAGCCGAGAAAAATTAGTTTAGGAGTTTGGAACTATAGACCTATTGGACTAGATGAAACTACACACTTCCAGTTTCTTCGAACTCTAATAGGTGATTGGACAGTTCGAACCGCGTGAAAATTGGTGGATGTCTATTTCAGGCCTTAAGAAAATTTTAATAATAAAAATGTGAAATAGTTTATTTTTGTCCAAAGATAACAAAATTCACTTCAGTGTACCTTTAGAGCACAGTAACCAAATGTTACAAAAAATTAACAGCGGTCAAAATATAATTTCGGTGCATAATTTACAGTTACACGTGGCAAGAGCACACTTTGTTTACCCAGGTTAAGGGGAGTGGGTAGTGATGCCTATGCGATTGAAACAGTCCGATACAAAAGTTTAGTTCAATATTTCTAGGGTTTTAGTGCTCAGAGTGGAATAAAAATTTCCATGCTTATACAACCAATCATTCTGCATTCAGTGGTATAAAAGACAACTAAATAGTTCCGTATTCGAGTGCAAAATAAAGGCCCTAACCGATAACCTCTTTTTCCACTTTGCTAAGTGTACCTCATTCTTCAGGTGCACATTACTTGCTACAATCTTGACTAATATACTTTGTATTTTGTTAAATTATCAAGTAATGTATATTGTAAATTCTAAAGCAAAATTTAGTTAAATACTTCACCCCTAGTGAAACTGAAAAAATATTGAACTTTGTTTAAAAATTTTTACAATTTTTTTCAATGCGTATATATTTTTTTCTCGTGTTATATGTGTCACATTCTTAAACCCGCAGGTCTACTGTGTAGAACACAGACTGCAGAAAACACTGCAAAAATTTCATGTAAATTGATTCAGTAGTTTCAGAGAAAAATGCACTTGTTTGAAAAATGTCAACTTATGGAAAATTGCATTTAAAAAGGAATGAAGTATGAATTAGATGCACCGCCAAATTTAAGGAGATCATTTAAAGGGCATATCTGAAGAAATAACCCCCACAAATTTATATTATTTTAAAGAGGAAGTTTTGTACTCTTTTTTTTTTAACACAAAATAAAAAAATCGAATTTTTCACCTCTAATCACTACCTGGTTCCCTTAAAATCTGCCATGGTACATTTTTCTACAAGGATAGCATCCATACCTCTGCAAAGAATTACTTAACGCCTAAAAAGACTGCACTTATTCCGTTCTACATCTAAACGAAAGTATCCTATCATCTCATGCTATATTTGTTTGCCTTTCGGCGCTGTTGTGTTTAGGGTTTGCATTTGTTTGTTTGTCGGTGCTGTTAGGTTAAATACAGCAAAATGGAGAAGAAAAAGCAAAAAAGTAATATATTCCATTTCATAAACGCAAAAAGAAGATCACCTTTTATAAACGACTTTAGAGTTTTCAGTTCACGCAAATAATTTAATAACTGGTATAATTTCCAGTCACGTTTACTGTTTAAGAGTATTTTAATACATCAGTTATTAATAAATCATAATATAAATAATATAGGGGAAGGTGTTGTACCTTGGGTCATTTTTACATTTAGTTTCTATTTTTACCATATTATGATTATTAGGTTGTCCAAATTATAAAATAAGATGAAGCTACTCTTTGAGATATCATTGGTAATCTTTATTTACGAATTTAATTACTCTGACTATTACACTCTTACTACGTCATACTACTTTTGACCAATAAAACGGTACGAAAGGACGTATTTCAACCAATCATGGCTGCTTATCGCACAATTTTATCGCGTCCCTAGCATTTGTTTAATTTTATCGCGTCCCTAGCATTTGTTTCTTTGTTTAGGTACCAACATTTGAAACTGCGCTGGTCTGGACGTCAAAAATATATATAAAATTACAAACCACTCCAGTCAATGCACAGCAGCTTCAAATATGACTCGCATTGGCATTCAAGAACAAGAATTAATAAAAATCACTGATCATACCTATGCATCTTCTGAAATCCGATTTACAAATAAATGAAGAGCACCATTCGGAAATCCTGAATAAGTTGAATACACCATGTAGGCCTAAATCAACGAGTTCCACTTCTATTACGCACACGTCCAATGTAACATCAATTGAACCACCAACCACATTCAAATTTGAAAATTGTACATTCAATAATTATTCCTTTTAAAATTATTCATGTTTATTTTTTATGTCATCGTCGATAACACTTGTCGTCTAACACTTGTGTATATTAGTTAGGTTATGTTATAGCTTCTGCTCTGAGAGGATAAAAAGAACTTCTGCTATATGATATTATGGATAGCCACGTATCAGAGATTGTTTAATATTAAGATTTATTGAATAGTAATCATTACAGTGTCTGTATAAAGACACTACTGCCATCTAGCATGCATCTATCGTAATATTTGTAATGTTGAGATGGTACAATAATACATTTGAAGACAGTTGTATTTTCGTAAGTCAATTAATATTTTATTGCATTGGAGTACTTCGTTACTTCTAATCTTTGTATACTTTCTTCTAATCGTGTAATAGTCAATTAAATCCCACTCGAGTTTTGATTTTCTCTAGATAAATCAGAACGTCTAGTGAGATTACTGTTGATAATTTTTATATTCAATTAAATGTATACAAGTATAATGGACCAAGGTACAACACGAGGTTGTACCTTGGGTCACCCGATGTTGTGCCTTAGGTCACATTATAAATTTAGCCTACAAGAAAAGAAACAATAATACAAATTGTGGATGAACTTAAATATGAATGCAAAGTGTACAGTGTACCTAAAAATCACGAAACTTCTGGAATATAATAGGAAACAAATTAAAGATACAATTCCTTTGCAACATGTTCATGCAATAATGCATTTTAAGCAGATAACAAACACAAAATCGATCTACTTAACATCATAACTACTGAAATCAACTGCGAATTGTAGTTGGGAAGTTTGTGTCTTAGATGAACCTTGTTGGTAGAGAGGTGGTAGCTTCATGACTATGTCACTTAAAGGCACACTATATTCATCATCTTTCGCCATAACAAACTTGGAGTCAGGAAGTTTTTTCAGAAATTGGACTTCCTGACTCCAACAAGTTTCTGTTGTGTCCGTTAGTATTAAATTAACTAATAATTTATAATTATTTGTACACTTCTGCTCATCATCAGTTCAATGTTGTACCTTGGGTCGACCCAAGGTACAACGCTTCAAGTGGACCGAGGTACAACTACTGTTCATTGTGAACGGAACATCATGTTTCAAAAGTTAGGTTATATTCTAACAATAATCTAATATAACATTCGAACAAGAAAGAAGCAAAGATCTTACCTTACTATTGGAAATGTCTTGAATTATAACACAGCCCCGTAAAAAAAATTAAAAACACACTACAAATAAAATACTTTCTGAAATCAAAAACAAATTTCTTCACATAGAAAGCAAACCACTGTATCTGAAGATCACCAAGCGTTGTGAGAGGACTCTTGTGTACAAATATGTAACTTGATTGTAATATTTCATTTTTCAAAACACATATGGCAGAGAAATGATGAATGACCCAAGGTACAACTGACCCAAGGTACAACACCTTCCCCTACATTTGGCAACGCTGTTGCCAAGATGTAGACGCATGCATTTCCTTATCTTTTCCCCCGTAACATGCTTCAAGAGAGGTGATGTGTTTGTGTTTATACTATTGTCAGCCTTAGGTTGATCCTGATAATAAGTGGTTCTGTTCGCTTATCATTGGCAGACTGATTCCTCGGACTGACTCTGTAGTAATGCACTTTTTTAATTATATAGTCCCGAAATAGAAACAAACTTTTAAGTGTATATTTCATTTTTGTTTACATTAAGTGATTTACGACGTAAAGTTGAGTACAAATAGTTATTGGAAAACCTCGAAAGGACTGTGGATATAATTAATTTAGTTACGTTCATCAGCGGACGTCACCTCAGAAGAATGTCTGTTGCACAACACAATACACATCCTGAGAATGAGTCAGTTCTCGACGACAACTTGTTGCAAATAGTGCAGAATAAGTACCAATCACCATCTTCGTCCGCGGATGAACACAGTTTCGATTGATGAAGGATGGCAGGAGCGGAGAAAAATTCTCTCCGGCACCGGGACTCAAACCCGGGTATTCAGCTCTACGTTCTGACGCTTTATCCACTAAGTCACATCGGATTCCAGTTCCGATGCCGGATTGAATCCTCTCAGTCTAAGTTCCACCTCTTAGTTTCCCTTCTATGGAGAGAATTTTAAATAAATCTAAGCCAGTCTGGTGTGTTATACAATGGTAACGTTTTATGCCCTCACTTATTTCCAGCTCTCTTAATAACACGTTACTCCACCTAGTAGACTTTTTTAATGTCGTATTGCGAGTCCCGTATGTTAGGCTACTACAGATACCAGTTGCTTTATGTCCAGACTCATTTCTTTTATATAATTTCTTCATGAAACGAGAGATGTACAATGTCGATATCTGACGCCTACTTAGAGTACGAAACAGCTGACCAGAATAAACCAAAGAGGAAAACAAAACGTGAAGCAGATACAAAATACTGCGGACTAAGGATTAGGGAAACAGCTGGAAGTGTCTGAGGTCAGGAGTATAGACAAGACTAATAGAGGAAATGCAAGTGAAGACATGAGAAGAACGAGTGAAGGAATGAAGCGACTACCAGATATTAGTGATTGTGAGGACTGAATAGATAGGGCTTTTGAGAGGTTATTATCGAAGAAGAAAAGTGCTAAAAAGTGAGTGCGAGAAAGTTAGGGGTGGCAATAGTGTAAGAAAAGGAACAGAGAAAACAGTGTTAAGTGTAAGAAGATAGTGTAAGAGTTTAATAAGATACACTATCAAACAATGAATACAAGAGAATTAAAGTGAAAAAAAAGAAAACATCTGAACAAATGTGAAGTGGAATGAGAGACAAATTGCAAGTGCAATTAAGTGAATTAGATATTTCGTGTTTTTCAATGTTATGGGTTGGGAGTAGTATCAGAGGTACTATAACTGTAGGAGTATTATAGAAATAAATACAGGATATTTCAAAAATACGGGGCATAATTTCAGGTATGTATTTCCCACATGTAGACAATCAAAATAGTTCATTACAATATGTGTCCGGAAATGCTTCATTTCCGAGTTATGGCCTTCACAACATTGAAATTCACCGGAACGTTTTTCTTTCCGCAGGTCATTGTCTTTACAGAAGATGTTCAAAATGTCCACCTCCTGCTTGAATACAGACCTCACATCGATGTCTCATTGACCTGCGAACACGATCCCTAATTCCAGGAGTATTGCGTATGTCCTCAGAACATGCCACAATTCGATTCCGAAGGGATTCCAAATCAGGCACCGGAGACGAATAAACCAATGATTTTAAATGGCCCCACAAGTAGAACTTGAGAGGGTTCAGATCAGGTGTACTTCTGTACTTTTGGAGTTGTAGATCTTGGTCGTCCCCTTCCCAAACCAGGAGAGTTAAATTTTCCATACTCGCACAGACGGTAATGGAGACGTACAAATGTCTTCCGATCTGGACATAGTCGCTGTGGGTACCTCTCCTGGTACAAACGACGAGCCAGCGCAGCATTGCCGTCCGCCTTACCGTACATGAAGTGTATCTCTGCCAGCTCTTGATTTGAATACATGTCGCACAGTCTAACGCCTACACAACACTGAATGTAACCTTCGCCTCGGAATGAACTGTCAGAGTGCCCTCTTAATGTCTCCTTTGACGGCAACGACCTGCGGAAAGAAAAACGTTCCGGTGAATGTCAATGTTGTGAAGGCCATAACTCGGAAATGAAGCATTTCCGGACACATGTTGTAATGAACTATTTTGATTGTCTACACGTGGGAAATATATACCTGAAATTATGCCCCGTATTTTTTAAACATCCTGTATATGGAAAGAGATAATAAAATAGGAAATTTAGGAGTGAAGCGAAAAGAAAGAGATAAATATGTAAATAAACAGAGGATAGGAAAAAAATAAGTGATGTAAAATAGAGTAAACGGAAGAGTCAGCAACTAATGAGGAGAAAATAGCGGGAAAACAATATTTAAGAGTAGGTAGGATTTGAGGGTAGAGAAGAAAATAAATAAATAACGCAAATTATTAAGGAAGGAGTATGCAATATTTAATAGGTGAGCGAGAAATGGAAGGGAGACAGTCTAGGTAGGAGGCAGAGAATAGAAGAGGATAGAGGGGGGAAGGACATATAGCAATTCAGTCATAACAGAACATTAGAAAGTAATCAGGAAATTCTCGGCAAAGAATACATTAATAGAAAAGAGTTATATGTATTAAAGAGATGGTGGATCGAAAAACAGAAATGTGAAGGTCCACCATAACTGTGAATTGTAAAGTTGACTGACAAATATCATATTATATCATCATATAATTTCTTCATGCTTGAAATAACTTCTCTCCTGTTGTATTTCCTGTAAGTGCAATGACATCGAGCAAAATATTCTTATACACAGATATCCTTCCTAACTCCGCGGGTGAAAATTACCAATTCTACTATATCTATATCTGTGTTTCCACCTAAAGCGAGAGATTAGACCACGGTTCATGCATCTTTGATTTTATTTCTCGTTCAGCTAGTGTATCAATATCCCTTATCCTCCTTTGCTTTGTTCGTGTGGATAATTTCATACTGTCAAAAACATCAGATTATTCGGGACAAATTTTGTTAACAACTTTATTCAGACATATTTTAATGAACTGTTCTCCATTATATCACTTCAATGATTTTGCGATTTCCGAAGCAATAATACAGGGACATCATTTTATTTTTATTTCAATTTTTATTGTACCGGAGTTTTTGAATGTACTTCACTCCCACCCCCTCTACTAGTGAACTTCCAACTATTCTCCTCACAGAACCAAGCGTATACAGTCAAAGTCGCCTTAAGGTCGTAGTAAACACAAACAGTATTGAGTTAGTGAATATAGTACATTCCAGAAATATGTTCGCGTTTTCAGTATTGAATCATATTTTCGCACACGTACTGTCGTCCGTTTCCCTACGTCGCATCCCGATTTCCCCCACCCGCAACTGTTTAAAATAACTTAAATAAAAGTAATTAACTGCCACGTGATTTCCCCCCTTTCTACGACCCTGCTACATAACCACTTGGACGGACAGAAGATAGTATTTCTGAGTAATGTTATATGTGCGGGTCGGGCAGAAGTGAAGATTGAATTTACAGTAAGTAAGATACTCTTTTATATAATAGGTATAGAATTATTTCAACATGAGTTACTAGTACGAAGGACGAAACTGGTAATTGGAATTAGATGCAATAGTCTATAGTGCGATAATATGCACAAAAGAACTGAAGCCTGTATCTAAATGAACGGCCACCATTTTCAAAAATGTTTAAATATCCATATTATGGAATATATACGTCACTGTGTACGTTAACAGAAAAACCACAATTTCAAGTCACACAGAGATTGTGTGCACTCGATGTGGGTCTATGGCGTCTTATCAGCCCACCCGAGTTGTGTGGATATAAAAGGGAAAAGTTGAGACGGTGTCGGGTGGAGTTCCCGGGTAGCTCAGTTGGAAAGAGCGCTGGTACGTTCAACCAGAGGTTCCGGGATCGATACCCGGCCCCGGAACAATTTTTCCTTGAAATTATTCAAATCTACTTTACAGGGAGCCTTACCTGAAAGACTAGATTTGCATTCTCTATACTGTTCGCTAATGTGCTGTAGACAGTATAATATACACTGCATAATGAATACGTTCGCATGAATAACTCAGTTCGTGAGTAAAAACACTTATTGTTAATACTGTACTGTCTTTTGATTAAACAAAAACTTAATGAAAATTATCAAATTCAAAATTACGATATCTCCTAGTTTACGTAAACGGATAAACTACTTTTCTTCCCTCCTATACCTAGTAAAGTGATTTGTTTGTATTTTACGCCAGTATCATCGAACTTCAATCGTGGAAGGGGGTAGCAAACGGTATTTCCGGCTCTGAACCATTAATCCAAAGGTATAGCCAGGGTAATATTAAAAATGTTAGTAAAAATAAAATGATGTCCCTGTATAACTTGCATGCAGCTCCCTTTGACTTACAGCTTCTTTCATCATATTTTAGTACCGGAAGTGTTATTTGAATTTAGTTTTTTTATGTTTTAATTGTTTCGCTCCGTCAAGCTATACGAAAAAAAATATGGTTATACTTATTTTCTATTGTATACATTTTCGTTTACAATTACATTGGATATGTCCTTGCTTACGTATGATTTAGTGATAATCTTATGACGTGTCTTAATGTCGCTAGATGTTTGATTTATAAGTGCATATTAGAGTTTTAGGACGTAAGAGGCGTCTACATTGTCACCGTATGCACAACAAATACCGTTTCTCCCTTTCTTCTTTAAACAAACCTTTCCGAAAAGACATGAAAGGTGTTGAGCAATCTAAATCTGATCAGGTAAACCGCCACTGATAGACGCCTGTGTACTGGAGTTGTAGGGGAATTGGATGGAAGGGAGTGAACCAAAGACAGTTAACTGCGCTGCCCCTGCGACGTCACTATTTCTAGTGATCGCGATGACATTTTTTCCAATCCCTGCTTTCAGGCTTTAGGCACAGAAAGATGTGTAAACATTAGAAATCTGTGTATATATAAATAAATAATAATTATTAATATTATTATTGAATGATTTCAAGGGAAAAATTGTTCCGGGGCCGGGTATCGATCCCGGGACCTCTGGTTGAACGTACCAGCGCTCTACCTCTGAGCTACCCGGGAACTCCACCCGACACCGTCTCAACTTTTCCCTTTATATCCACACAACTCGCGTGGGCTGACGAAACGTTAGAGACCCACAACGAAATTATTGAAATTATTCAAATCTGCTTTACAGGGAGCTTCACCTGAAAGACTAGATTTGAATATTATTATTGTTTTGTATATTGGTTTTCGATGCATCATTTTGCTGTATAACTCCAAAGTACATACAGGGTTATTAAATAACCGACTAAAAAGACGCGTCGAGTCTGATTCTCTAACAGTGATGGTAAAACGCCTGTGGTGAACATTATTATTTTGCAGGAAGGTTAATTGTATTCAATAACACTGACGTGGTAAGACAGGTTCTAAAAGCTACAAATACAATAGAGTCGTCGGGGAACATGTTGCCCGAGCACAGTCTAACACTTTAAATTAGAGTTGTAATCAGCAATTGGCTTTGACAGGTTGTGGTTCGGGAGATGAAGATCATAGACATTTCTGTAATTATCTGTCAATCACTCCGTGGAATGTGGCTCCGTTGCAGCTTTCACGCCGCCTTTTTGTACAACTGTCTTGTTTAATCTCAATTGTAGTTATTGTACATCAACAAAGAGGTGGCTGCTTTCCTGATTCACCGTTTCTAAAAGGCGTTTTGTCAAGAGCCTCCCGGCACGGTGCGGTTTTTATAAGCATTTTTAATGAATTGAAAGCTTCCATCCGCTTCAACTTGCCTGTCCATGTTGCGTGTCTGGACAACTGCATCCTAGTGGGATTCACGAATGAATATTGACTGTACACTCTGGCAGGTGACTGCGGTGGTCCTTGCGTAAGAATACTTTCCAAATAGGTCTGTTCAGATTACGAGATTTTATATGGCCACAATGATGAAATGTCGCAAGTAATTTGCCAGATTAACGAGTTGGTTACTTTGAACCAACATAATCAGTCTGCATACAAGCACAACCGGATCACTAACAAGAGACACCTACTTCCCAACAATCCACGACCGACTCAAAAGCCATCACTTCAAACCTACTTTCGTGACAACGCAGTTTCTTTCTGGACATGGGAAATTTGGTACTTACTTCGACAGATTCAACATTCCAGCAGACATCGACTCTACATGCTCCTACCGCGAAGACCTTCACAGTGTGAAACACCTTCTATTTGACTGCCCTATTATTGAAGCAAAGAGATTTCACATAAAGGCACATCTTCTGGAGTGCGACACCGAATACAGGACTCCACTATGTGAAGTAATCAAAAAACCCTGTTGCTACAGACAATTTATAGACTTGCTAAACTTCATCTTTAAAAGACTTTAGATACATATTTCACCATTATGTGTCAAAATAAATAGTATAGATAAGTAGTTTACCCATAACAAAAAAACTAAAACCCTAGCACACCGCTTGGTGAATTAGGGTTCTTTTCAGCGGATATTTAATAATAATACATACATACATACAAACAAACAATTAGAAAGTTCGTACAATTACTACGGAAAACTGTTTCAAATTTGGCACATCAGTGAGTTGGCTATTTCTAACAATCACATCAATATTCTACAGAAAAAGAAAGAAATTCAGAAAATTAATTGAGTTATGACTGAGAACTTGTTGAAATTCACCAGATCAGTGAGATGGATCTTTTGTACCAATCATTCAAATCTACAGACACCCCAAAAAGTCAGAAAATTCACACAGTAACATGAGTTGTATGACTCAGAACTGGTTTAAATTTAGCAAGTCAGTAAGATTGTTATTTTGTAACAACCGTAACAATCTAAAGACTTTACATACTGTCAGACACAACTCTCTGCAATGTTTCTTTAATTCGCCACAAATTCCATTACAACCTGGTCGGGGATCGAACCCGGTCAGCCTACATGGAAGACCAGTGCGCTCTCGCTTGAGCTACAGACGCAGATAAATCTATACCTTATTTTATTTCAAGGACTGCAGTTCGGTGTTCAAATAAGCCACCGAAGTGCACTCCTTGAAATAAAATAAGGTATACCTTCATGTAAGTGCACTTAGATCGCAAGCGAGTTAATCTGTTGATGCGCTCTTAAGCAAGTACAGCCTGCATAAACAGAGTAGGCCTATACTGATTATAAGTAGCTGCTAAGCTAACCTTGCCTGTGGCGGCGTGCATCTGCTTAATCAGCGGTCAGGTTTAGGCGTCACTGGTAGACGAAACTAACGTTGCAGAGCGTTTTTCTCGAGGTACCAATACTCTCGTTTCCCTCTTTAATTCCAGCAACTCTCTACTTTCTATTTGTCTCTTCTACCGTCTGTAATAGGAAAAATAGGCTGTGGCGATATCTGGATACTGATCTACATTCTAAGGGACTTCGAGCTCGTCACTAGAAGATGACTTTATATCTGTCGTCGATTTGCAAAAGGGGACACGTCTAAAATGACAAAGTGTTGGTAAATCGCAAAAAAGCCACAATAGACTTAAAAAATTAAAATGTTCTTTGATCCTGAATGTATGTACCCATAGTGATCTCATTAGAAAAATAAATATATGAACATTTTAATCTGTTAACTTACAAGCAAACGTTCTCATGAGGCAGATAAAAAAGTTAAATTCTTTTCTCCCACCATGTTAATAATGTCAAAAGAAGAGCTCGGTATGGCATAGTTGCGCCCCGCGGTCAATTGGGAGACCTAGGCATGGCATAGTTGCGTCCCGAAGAAATCAGGTAGCAGAATGGACATGGCATAGTTGCGCCCCGAAGAAGTCAGGTAGCAGAATGGACATGGCATAGTTAAGTCCCGATGGGCATAGTACACACGAAAGTGATTGTCATAAAAAAAATAAATTACTTAAAAGTATTGTAGTGGTAGCTGCACTGTAGTCAAGTAGCATATGATCAATTTTGCTATTTAAAATAACCCTTTTTTTCGATCACACACAATAAATGAACTGCATTTTTTGTACATCGATATATTAACCCTACGGTACAGGATTTCGCAAATCAAAACTTAGAACCATTGTGAATTATTACCTCTTTACCCTTTTCACTGAACTTAACATTCATTTTAAATTAACCTCACTATACGCCACAGACGGTGTGAAAAATCACTAATAAAATGTCAAGATTGCTAAGGTCCCATATTCCAACGACTCACTCATTTGAATATGTCAGCTAATACAGTACTGCCAACTTCATGGTGTTCATTTTAACCGTATCGATAATGAATATTAAATAGAATAAGGAATCAATAAGGTTGGTTGATTAAGAGGCTCGAGTTCCCGTAATGTCTTTTTCTCTACCAATTTCATCGGGGAGCAACTATGCCATGCCCCTTTTCTCTCCCAGATGGGAACGGGGCGCAACTATGCCCACAAAACAGGGACCCTTTTTATCTGCTGCATCTTAACTGACCGTGGGGCGCAACCATGCCCTGCCCGAAGTGCTTATACAAATTTTGGCCATTCGACCGCAATTACGAGGGCCGTAAAAAATAAGTTCGCCAGGGGCCGCTAACAAAAAAAAAAAACACAATTTCATTGGAAAAATTTATTGGAACGGAAACAGCAATTGTTGAGCTATTTTTCAACATATTTTCCATCGGAATTGAGACATTTCTCATATCATGGGATCGACAGAGAGAGATGCAGAAGCAATCAAACGCTGATTCCGATCTGAGGCAGCTGACTTCTACGACACAAAATTTGATCCCATAGTATGACAGATGTCTCAATTCCAGTGGGGGATATGTTGAAAAATAGCGCAATAATTGCTGTATCTGTTTCAATAAATATTTCTATGCAATTGTGCTTTTTTCTATAAACGCCCCAGGGAAAATGACTTTCTGGACAGCCTCGTAATAGCAGTCGAGTGGTCAAAGTTTGTGTAAGCACTTCTTTTGACATTATTAACATGGTGGAAGAAAAACATTTAACATTTTTATCTGCCCCCATCAGAACCTTTGCTTGTTACTTAAAGTTTTTGCGATTTTCCAACACTTTGTTATTTTGGATATGTCCTCTTTTGCAAATCGACGACAGATATGCAGGGTCCAGAAAGAATGTGCTCCTGTCAGCTTCGTATTCATGAATGCCACTCGGGCTATCCACAGTCACAGTATATAGAATGTACAATGGACCTAAAAGCCATAAGTGCGATTCCGGATCCAGCCCTCATGAAATCAATCAATCAATCAATCAATCAAACTCTGCCCGTGAGTCACACGTCGTAAAGTTTCTACGGTAGCTGCTGATTATTTATTATGTCTCTGACCCTTCCAAGACCGTGTACAGAGTGAATAAAAAATACGGGGGAAAACTTTAAGTGAGAGTTCTTCACACCAAAACAAAAAAAAATTATAGACATATGATTGGAAATGTCTGGTTTATGAGTAATACAAAAGTTGACAATCAACATGTTTCGAAATACAGCCGAACATTTAAGTTTCTCACAGTACAAATGATTAACTTTTGTAGGTAATCGATTGATGTTATCGATACAAGTCTACCTACAGATGAACACTGTAACTCAGATGGCCATGAGTTTCCAAGGAAATTAGTTTACAATCATTGTTAGTCTGTCTCGTACGTTTGACGTGTACGACAGATTAGCTACATTTAAGAGCCTAACCATGGCAGGATATCCATTTGAGATGGATAGGTAGAGGAGGACTAATTCCATGGCCTGTACGTTCGCCCGACTTCAATACTTTCAACTTTTACAGTATCTGTGGGGACACCCAAAATCTCTAGTTTATGCAACTGACATTCAAAATTCAGACTACTTCAACTTATTGTAGACACCTGTGAAAGAATTCGAAATCGTCCTGCAGTCTTTAAAAGTGTGCGACAGTCAATGATCCGACGTGTCCATGCCTGCGTAGGGGAAGGCGGAGGATATTTCGAACATTTACTATGAATTGTAAGCTGAAAACAATTTGTAGAAGTTCACTGTTAATGCGTAATTGTAAAAATGTAATCCGTTCCAATTGAAATAACAACATGGCTATGTGTCTTTGTACTGGAGTAGCTCATAAACAAGGCATTTCTGGAGATAAGTTTATATGACTTTTCTTTTCTTGTTTTGGTGTGAGGTACTCGCACTCAAAGATTGTCTCCGTATTTTTTATTCTCCCAGTATAGCACTACTGGTGATATTTTCGTTTGATACCCTGTATTAACTTTCTCATCATCATTTCGTGTGAAACGTCAGTATTGTTTCCAATTTTCGGAACTGTTATGTTTGCAGATGCAAAACACATGTCAATTTCCTGTCTATGCTTTTCTTTGTAGAATGTACAAATGAATCGGTGTTCGGAAAAACGATATAACCATCTTTTGGTAATAATGAAGAAAAATTGACCTTTGAATTCATAAAATTAAAAAAAATATTAATGCAAAGGGAATAATATCTTTTTTATTTGACTCCTTCTTCCGAACAAAATTTTAACAAACAAAATTAACTTTTACAGAAGTGTAAAAAATTGTAAAAATTGTACAAATTAAAACGTTCCACTAGAAAGTAATTTTAAATATCTGTAATGGTACCAGCACTGCAGCACTGGACTGCAGCAGGTGCACGTACGCCTCGACCATTTGGGAACCACGCATTGGGAAAAGAAGCAGAAGACGTCCAAGGAGAAGGTGGTCGGACGAGTTCCGGAGAGAGACGGGAGCGCAGTGGACGAGAACAGCGAGAGACAGGCAGGCATGGAAAGGACTGGAAGAAATTACGAACACTATGTAAACTGTGTATAGTTGTGTATTGTTTATATAGTTATTTTTGTGTGTGTCAGTTTGGTTAGTTTGATTCCGTGTATAGTTGGTATAGTTCATGTATTTAGTTAGTGTATTTTTTGTGTTCTATTGTATGGTTTTGTATGTTTTAGTTTCGATAGTTTGACTCCGTGTGTAGTTAGTATAGTTCATGTATTTAGTTAGTATAATTTTTGTGTTCGGTTGTATGGTTTTGTATGTTTTCGTTTGGATAGTTTGACTCCGTGTGTAATTGGTATAGTTCATGTATTTAGTTAGTATAAATTTTGTGTTCAGTTCTATGGTTTTGTATGTTTTAGTTTGGATAGTTTGACTCCGTGTGTAGTTGGTATAGTTCATGTATTTAGTTAGTATAATTTTTGTGTTCAGTTGTATGGTTTTGTATGTTTTAGTTTGGATAGTTTGACTCCGTGTATAGTTGGTATAGTTCATGTATTTAGTTAGTATAATTTTTGTGTTCAATTGTATGGTTTTGTGTGTTTTAGTTTGAATAGTTTGACTCCATGTGTAGCTGGTATAGTTCATGTATTTAGTTAGTATAATTTTTGTGTTCAGTTGTATGGTTTTGTATGTTTTAGTTTGGATATTTTGACTCCGTGTGTAGTTGGTATAGTTCATGTATTTAGTTAGTATAATTTATTGTGTTCAGTTGTATGGTTTTGTATGTTTTAGTTTGGATAGTTTGACTCCGTGTGTAGCTGGTATAGTTCATGTATTTAGTTAGTATAATTTTTGTGTTCAATTGTATGGTTTTGTATGTTTTAGTTTGGATAGTTTGACTCCGTGTGTAGTTGGTATAGTTCATGTATTTAGTTAGTATAATTTTTGTGTTCAATTGTATGGTTTTGTATGTTTTAGTTTGGATAGTTTGACGACGTGTGTAGTTGGTATAGTTCATGTATTTAGTTAGTATAATTTTTGTGTTCAATTGTATGGTTTTGTATGTTTTAGTTTGGATAGTTTGACTCCGTGTGTAGTTCGTATAGTTCATGTATTTAGTTAGTATAATTTTTATGTTCAGTTGTATGGTTTCGTATGTTTTAGTTTGGATAGTTTGACTCCGTGTGTAGTTGGTATAGTTCATGTATTTAGTTAGTATAATTTTTGTGTTCAGTTGTATGGTTTCGTATGTTTTAGTTTGGATAGTTTGACTCCGTGTGTAGTTGGTATAGTTCATGTATTTAGTTAGTATAATTTTTGTGTTCAGTTGTATGGTTTTGTATGTTTTAGTTTGGATAGTTTGACTCCGTGTGTAGTTGGTATAGTTCATGTATTTAGTTAGTATATTTTTTGTGTTCAATTGTATGGTTTTGTGTGTTTTAGTTTGAATAGTTTGACTCCCTGTGTAGCTGGTATAGTTCATGTATTTAGCTAGTATATTTTTGTGTTCAATTGTATCGTTTTTGTTAGTTTAGTTTAGATAGTTTGTGTGTTTAGGCTGTACAATGTATGTGTGCAATTGGTATAGGTTTTTGTGTATTTAGTTTGTGTGTGAGTTAAGACTATGGATATGTTCAGTTTGTGTATTTTTTCTTTTTTTCTTTTTTTATCGTGAGTTTAGTGTGGACAGTTGTGTTCAGATTATAATTTATGTGTTTAGTTTGCATATTTTTTGTGGATGTTTAGTTTGCATAATTTATGTGTTTAGTCTGTATAGTTTTTCGTGTTTAGTTGGTATAATTTGTTTATGTGTTTAGTTTGTAAGTGTAAGCTCTCTTGGACTGGCTCCCCAAGTGTAGCAGACCTTCAGCTCACCCTACACTCTCCTGTAGGAGGCCGTTGCCCTTATGTGATTTCAGACTTTTCGTATTTCGTAATGGTACCAACTTTTTATTTAGGCAAAAACATAGTTTTCCATCGAATGCAGGAAGAAAGACATAACGTATTTGCATCTTTAACTTATATTCGACACAAATGTTGGTTACAACGTTGTTCGGGTGAATAAATGATTTAATGAATTCAAAAGTCAAATTTCTATATTATCATCAAACGATGATTAGCCCATTTTTTCGAGAACCATTTCAAATTCATACAGACGTTTTCTATAATTATTATTGTTCGAACTAAACCGAAATTTGGTATTTATAAAGTTTTATATGCGCAAAATGCATAAGTGGAATTCAAATACTTTCCGTATCCTATCACAAATGCTGTTACCATACGTTCATGGAAAACAATTAACTCAAAGACTATCCACTCCAAACCAAAGTCAGCTACATTTCTCCTTGATGTAACGAACAGTCCTGAATTAGGAAAGAGTGGTATATTTTCTCAGAAATTCCTAGGTGAGAGCAATGTCTTTTAATAAGAGATACTTTAAACGAGATTCGTGGGACGTAATAGATGTAATAAAACTGACTCGGAATGAACGTGCTGCACGTATCATAAACAACTTACTCGTAGGTCTACTCCGTGGAACACGAATTTAAGCAACTGATCGATTAGTCGTACCAAATTTTTATAATACCAACGATATATTACAGTTCAAAGCTGAAAGGAGTGTCAGAGCTTTAAGAGAGAGAAAATTTTGCAAGGATTGCGTCACTTGAACAATACCTAAACGAACGTAAAACAACATATAGAGAATTAATGAATATTATGAAATATGAGATCCTGAAATCCCATAAGGCAACGGCCTCCTACAGGAATGTAAGGTGAGCTGAAGGTCTACTACACTTGGGGAGCCAGTCAAAGAGAGCTTACATTATATACTTACAAACTAAACACATAAACACACTATAAAAACTAAACACGAAACACTATACAGTCTATACACATAAATTATACAAACTAAACACCCACAAAAAACTATACAAACTGAACACATAAATTATACAGTCTGAACACACAACTACCCACACTAAACAAACAAACAATTATACAAACTGAACACATTTGTAATTCTACAATGCTTGGGAAAAGTAGCATAGGTCAGTCTCCATAAATATTTTTTATTAAATTACTAGCCGTACCCGTGCGCTCCGCTGCACCCATTAGAAATAAATATAAAGTAATTACATAATTAAAATAGGACATTTGATTCAGGGAACATTCGTGTTTGATAGAAAGATAAATCGTTTATTATGTCACTTAATTTAAATTGTATTAAAAAATTTAAATGCTATCATTTTGATCCAGAGACCACTCATTTGGTCATAAAAATTATTTTAGGAAATACAGGAAACGAATGTAGAGAATAGCCTGTCAAGTTTTCTGTGCATAAGAAGCTATTTTAATCTTACCTGTCCTCGATTCACTCAGAAGTTACTCTAATAACAATATTGCAGTATATCCATCTAGAGAAACTACACTTTCCAATGGTGAATTAATAATTAATTATACAAATCGGATAATTTAGCTTCCGATATTACTTCATACAAACAGAGAAACATTCTCTGTAGACTATGTTTCATAGCTTTCGATTATTGTTGTCCAAGGCCCCTTATATACGAAGTCATTTGTTTTTTATTTCATTACACCGCCTTAGATGGCGTTGTTATTGTGATTTTGAAACTCATTTATCTCATTAAATATCAGTCCTATCAAAATTTTGCATAGAATAAGACTTATCGGAAATTATTTTTAAAGAAACTTGTGTTATATTATATTTTTCATGAAAATTAATAATAAGGGAGATATTTCGATTTATTTAATTCAAGCCCCCTTATAACCCCCCTTTTAAATAAAATATTTTGAATGCCATATAGCCTAAATTCTAAGCTACAACGAACTTAATTTATATTCCAATTTTCATATAAATCGGTTCAGCCATTATCTCGTGAAAAGGTAACAAACATCCAGACAGACAGACAGACATACATACATACATACATACATACAAACAAAAATTTCAAGAAACGATTTTCGGTTTCAGGGCGGTTAATTATATATGTTAGGACCAATTACTTTTGGAAAATCGAAAATTACCAGAAGAATTTCGGCTACAAATTTATTATTATTATTATTATTATTATTATTATTATTATTATTATTATTATTATTATTATAGATTGACAACTTACGGAACATCATCTACTCCCTTGGGAAAAGAGACGTATTTCTTTCATTACATTAATTCACAAAGAAGAAAATCAAATCGACTTAAACTAGTGTGAATACAGTTTTTTTTCCTTCTGTAAAATTAACATTTTTGACATCTGTCACTTTTCCCGAGCACTACAGAATTATAGCGTCTTATATACACAAAAACCTTTACATATTGAACACAAATTACAGTCTTAAGAGACAAAAGGTATACAAACTGAACACGTAAATTATACAGTCTAAACACACAAACAATCTAAACTAAACACACAAAAACCATACAGTTAAACACCAAAATTATACAAAATAAATGCATGAACTATACGAACAAAACACGGATTCAAACTAACCAAACTAACACATACAAACATAACTATATAAACAATACAATTGAGCCGTTCAGAGCAGAAGTGGTGTAAGTCAAAAATGGGTAATGAGGGTTAAAGTAAATATTCTGTAAAACACAGCGCAAAGTAGCAATTGCCATTCAATTTATTTAAACTATTAATAGCTAATGGAAAGCAAGGACATATTAATTGCTACTTTGCGCTATATTTTACAGAATTTTTACATTAAACCTCATTACCCAATTTTGACTTACACCACTTTTGGTCTGAACGGCTCAATTATTGAATACCTGGACCTAAATACAAGACACAAGAACGAAATGATACGTTTCACACATCTTAAGAAAAACAAAAGTGAGAAAAAAATCGACGTAGTACCACGAGTGGATGAGATCACCTGTCAACAGAAGAATAGCTTTAATACGTTGCCTATCTCCAGGTAGAACTACGTGTGCGTACGAGCTCCTGTCGAGAGGTGCATAGCTTTATTATGCTGCATATTTTCACGTAGAAGGGATGACGAACAGCGCGTGAGAGGAGAATAAGGGGAAAAGGAGATTACAGGCAGAACAAGGGAAAATCAAGATGTATAACGGAAATAAAAGAAGAACAATGCGATTACAAGGAGGATAGGAGAAACACAAGAATGAAAGTGAGGATACAAGTAAAAAGGAAAGTACATGTGGAACAATTGTAATACAAAAAATACAAGTGGAACAATGGGAATACAAGAAGAAAAAGAGGAATACAAAGAGTACAAGTTGAATACAAGGAGGGAAAGTGAAACAAGGAGAACAAGAGGAGTAGAGGAACACGGGAATGAAAGGTGGACAAAGGAAAGACAAGGACCAATGAGAATAGGACAAGGAGAACAAGGGAAGCAAAATTGGAACTAGAGGAATAAAAGAAAAACATGGAGAATGAAAGAACAACAAGGCAGAGTCAAGGAGAACAAGGGGAATACATAGAGAGCAACAGAAATAAAAGAAAAATACAAGGATAAAATATTAATATAACGAAAACAAGGGGCATACAAAAAGAGGACAAGAAAAACACCAGGAGGGCAATGGAAATAGAAGGAGACCATGAAGAACAAGGGGAACATGGAAAGAACAAGGAGAATGATCAAAATACATGGAGAAAAGGTAAATATAGGAAGAACAAGCAGACACCAGCGTAGCTCAGTCGGCCAAGGAGCTTGTCTGCCGATTCGGAGTTGCGCTAGGGCGCGGGTTTGATTCCCACTTGAAATGATTAATATGTTGGTTTTTTCCGATGTTTTCCCCAGCCGTAAGACAAATGTCATGTAATCTATGGCGAATCCTTTGCCTCATCTGGCCAAATACCATCTCGCTGTCACCAATTCCATCGACGCTAAATAACCTCTTAGTTGATACAGCGTCGCTAAATAAGTAGAAAAGGTAAGAAAATGGGAATAAAATAAAAAATAGGGGAAAACAAGGAGAATAATGTGAAGATAAGGAGAACAAGAGAAATACATGAATAAGGAGAAGAAAAGGAAAGCATAGAGAAATGCAAAGGAATGAAGGGGATGACAAGGAGTGGAATTCAAGGATAACAAGAGGAAGACAAGGGTTCAAGGGAATACAAGGAAAACACGGGAAATCTAAGGGAAACAAGAGAAAGAAAGTACAAGGGGGATACAAGGAGAAAAAGGTAAGTACAAAGAGAAAAATGGGAAGACACTGTGGAAAATTGATATGCAAGAAGGAAAATGATGCAAATGTGAGAACAGGGATAACAAGGGGAAGACCAATATTACCAGGTTTTGAAGTTTTGATAGTCATTTCCAAACATACCTCCATACATAAGTAAAGAAAATTCGTAGTTTTACATACGAGTAAAAACTCAGAAATATGACAGCCATAAAGTACTAATAACATGAAATTGGAATTACTGCGGATGGATTTAAGGAGGAAGACAAGTAGAACTAATGGAATACAAGGAGAACAAGATGGGTTGTATCTTAATGTGACAGCCAATTCCCAAGTTAAGGCTGGTTCACAATAAACCTGCAACGGAAACGACAACGAGAATGAGAACGGAAATATTGTTAAAATAAATGTATTTAAATGTGAGCACTCACAACAATCATTTTAACAATATTTCCGTTTTCGTTCTCGTTGTCGTTTCCGTTACCGGTTTATTGTGAACCAGACTTTACCCCCATGTACAAGTTAAGAAGAAGCAACTAGTTCTACTTCGAGGATCATGAAGGTGATGTACATAGAGGAATGGATACAACATAAGTTTAGAATTAGTCAATTCCGATGGACTGAAGTTTAGGACAACCGAAGAAATGAGAAGCGAATGACGTGGATCGTCTTCATACAACGACGTTTTCCAATTCTGCTCTCCCGTTGTAAGAAGAGAGCAGAACGAAATCCCATTAAACGGAGTCGTGGTGACTACGGCAGGGCAGCATTGTAAAAGAATCCCGAACATGACACAGCACTGGAGGGATTTTGTTCGTGTTCAGATTTTAAAGAGTGCGCATGCAAATAAATTTTCAGTTACAATGTCAGTGCGGAGTTATTATTCTTAAGATTCCACCGTGAAAATATATGCAGGAAAGAAAGCGAGAATGCTGTGGTCATAAATGTTTCATTTTAATGAAGTCTTCTGACTTAAAATGTTGTTACTTGGAAACATAATCTTGTACAGGGACATCATTTTATTTTTACTAACATTTCTAATATTAACCTGGCTATACCTTTGAATATATGATTGAGAACCGCAAACACCGTTTGCTACCCCCTTCCACGACTGGAGTTCGATGATACTGGCGTAAAATACAAACAAATCACTTTACTAGGTATAGGAGGAAAGGAAAGTAGTTCATCCATTTACGTAAACCAGGAAATATCGCGATTTTGAGTTTGATAATATTCATTACTATTTGTTCAATCAAAATACAGTACAGTATTAACAATGAGTGTTTTTACTCAGGAACTTAGCTATTCATGCGGACGTATTCATTATGCTGTGTATATTATACTGTCTACAGCACATTAGCGTACACCAGTGATGTCAAAGCAAGCGCATATTTCTGACCTTGACGTCGTGCGCGGGCATTAAGCGCTAGGTATGCTAGGAGGAATAAGCAGCCTGTTGGATTAAGAAAACAGTGGTGCACAAACTTCAAACGGAACGTGAAATTTTATGTCGTTATTTTTATATGTCTTCTTTCTGTTTGTTATTTTCTATATTGTCTATAAAACAAAAGTACTAACACCTATTTCTTAGCCTAATATTGCAGTTGTGTTTTAAACGTTAATAATATAATAAAGAGTAAAGAAGGAATATTCACACAAATTCCATAATAACTACAGCTATACTGTACTAAGTGAATTAAACACATCATTCATAAAGAAAGTGTTAACCCAAAGAAAGAGACTGAATATGACATGATAAGTTGAAATTGATATTGATGGTATCTTTAGCCTTATAAAAGTAATCAAAACAATATTATAGTACAAAGCAAAGTTGTCTAGGTATATGTTCTAACTGTAACTAATATTACATAATAAAACTCTTATCGCATTATGCTTTTAGGTGATATTGGTGCACAATTTTCTGTTATCAGAATATTAAATTATCTCGAAATCTGCTGAAGCTATAGAGCTGACGTTTTACCAACACATAGGCACATATCTTTTGTTTGTGATGTAACAGTATTTGCTTTGTTAATTCATTTCCTTACAAACATTTTCCATGCGAATATTTTCAAATATATTAATACATTATCTTCAGTAATACGTATTTACGATATATTAGATTTACGAAAACATTGTTTTAGTACCTCTAAGGATACTAAATAAACATATCTGAAAATTTCACTTTTCTGTAATGAAAGTTGAGAAAATATTCCTTTTGGATAAAAAAGCAAACTTGTGAAAAATGAACATTAAAATTAAAACTTACATTCTTATAATGCACTTATACTTCTCAGACAAATCTAAAAATTAACATGGATACAGTTTTAATAAGTTCTCTTCCCTTTATCCTTTGAAACAGTCCTGGCCATCCCTGTATACAGCTCGACCAAGCGGCATATACTACTATCTCTTTCCTTTCCGCTGTAAAGCGCTCAGGCTCTCCTGGGCTCCAAAGTGCGCGCTTGCTCGTATGGACATCAATTGACATCACTGGCGTACACTATAGAGAATGAAGTTAAATTGAAAAATAATCATAATATGGATATTTATACACATTAAGCCGTTCATTTCGATACAGACTTCAGTTCTTATGTGCATATTATCGCACTATAGACTATTATACGTAATTCCAATTACCAGGTTCGTACTTCCCATCAGTAACTCATGTTGAAATAATTCTGTACCTACTCTATAAGAGAGTACCTTACGTACTGTAAATTCAGTCTTAACTTCTGCCTGATCCGAAAAGATAAAATTACTCACACATGCTATCTACTGTCCGTCCAAGTGGTTACGTCGCAGGGTCGTGGAAAGGGAGGAAATCACATGACAGTTAATTACTTGACGAGACCCTTTTATATGGTAACATCTTTAGTAAAATCCTTTTCTTTAAATTATTTTAAACAATTATATGGGTATAATATTACGTAGACGTCCAATTCCTAACAGAAATGAATGTTCTCAGAAAAGAGGTAAGACAGCCTAGCCACTAGCCTTTACAGAGTGGCGAATAGAAGCATGTGGGGGAAACCGGGATGCGACGTAGGCAAATGGACGGCAGTACCTGTGCGAAAATGATTCAATATTGAAAGCTCTTTCGTCACTGGAAAACGCGAACATATTTTTGGAACGCACTGTTTACTATGACCGTAAGGCTACTATGACTGTATATGCGGTCTTGGATCTGTGTGGAGGATGGTTGAACTTCATTAGTAGGAAGGGTAGGAGTGAAGTACATTAAAAAACTCAGGTACAATAAAAGTTGAAGTAAAAATAAAATGATATTCCTGTACTTTTATTAATGTGATATAATATTTCGCCGGTTTTTCAGACTTAAATTTACAGCAGAAAAAGTTGAATGGCGTTAGATGTGGAGACGTAGGGGCTGTAATTACGTATATTTAATTACTAATGCATGGTTCTTTAGATACTGACGCCTCCCTCACATCACAAACTCAAAGGATTTTTTTTTGTTATACGCTTCACACTGTTATCGCGAACTCATTCGACGTTTCTACTGCAGTAACTTCAGTTCCTAAGACCTGTTTAGCGGATAAAATGTTCATAAACAATTTGTACATGAATAACACATCTCGCGGCATATCTTGAGCTCTGGGTGACGTCAGTGGACGTAAGACAAAGTAAGAACTTGAGGTGAACAAAATTAACTGTCGCTCTCGCTCGCTGTGTTCGTTGCATTTGTCTTTCAAGTCTCGTCATTCTCGTGCGCCTCGAGTCTCGCTCATCATTCTCGAAATAGCATTTGGCCAACTTGGAAAGATTTCGTAACTTTGAATAACATACATCATTGTAATAAATAACATTATAAATGTTTAATTGAGACAAAACGACAAAACAAAACAGTATCTTAGTTATCAAAATGTTCTATTTATATTATATATTAGGTATGGTTATACAAATAGAAAAAAATTTTGCAAATAAATTTGCATTTCTTACTTATAAATGGCTTTTAAGGAACCCGTATGTTCATTGCCGCCCTCACATAAGCCCGCCGAGGCTTACTGTATGGATTCGTAACAAACTGTTTTTTTACGGTGATGGGTTGTTAGCCCTTCGTCCAACCCCCAACCTGGAGGACCACCTCTTATCGTCTGTCCACGACTGATTATTCAATATATTCGCAGCTACCCTCCATATCTGGAGGCCGTCTCCTCTATCCGCAACCTGAGGACGCACCATGCCGTGGTGATCGGGACCCACGATACACGGAAATTTGCATTTCTAACATAAAACATTAATATCATTTTACTTCAAACTGCACACTTGATCTGAAACATATGAAAAGAAAATTCCTAGCCTTTTAATAATGACCTAGTAATTAAATAAAGATTGGGGAACGGATTATTATACACACAAAGGTAGAGATGATGTTTCAAATAGGCTACTTGGTCGTTTACACGTTTATGACAGTTGCCAAAGTAGATAAAAGTTCAGTCAGGTATAAACAACTGTGGCGATTCAAGGCTGCTTGACGTTCGGGACTTTGGGAGTGATCAATCTCGACGTCTCCAAACACTCACAAGTAGTATTTACGTCGTATAGAACACTGTCGTGCAGGTTTTCGGCTTTGCGGGCGCTGTTAGTCTTGCTTTCTCGATCGTTGTTCATCTCTAGTAAGAACGGGCGTTCGTACAGAGAAAACTACAAACATTGATCACATACCTTTTCTAATGGAAAAGATAAGTTATGTTGTAGCTAGAATGTAGATATCGGTGTAACGCGTGCGCATCAGTTATTTAAAATATAACGGTCGCTAACGGTTAAAATATTCTGCCAGTGGTGTACAAGTCAATTATACCTGTCTCACAAGGGACGTTCAAAGTGTCCTAAGGCTTCAAAAGATTGTTGTGCAACACAAGACTAATCTCTTTTGAAATGTTCGAAATAATATTGTACATTTCCTTCCACTTTTGTATAAATTAAAAGTACAAAAACTAGCTATAATATACTGCGCAACATTCTCAAATAATAATAATAAAAATACAACAGCTTAAACTTCACTACGCACGAAAGAGAAATTCATTCAGTGTTCTTGTGGGAGAATGAAATTGGAATTCGAGTGAAAATTGTGAATTGTTTTTTTTTAATTATTTCTACATTTCATTATTTGGTTTTCACCCTTTAAAATGGTATATAACATATGACTATACTAATATTGTATCAATTTCGATTTTCGGTTTTTTGAGGAAGGATTTAGAAGTTTTAGTTTTATTCCTCAATTTAAAAAATTCCGGATTTTGGAAAGAAAATTATGTTTCTTTTTATTCTTCAGATTTATTCTTTGAATCCTTTTCTTTAAAATGGTATATCATATAATCATAGCAGTAAAAATAACCCCGTTAATTTTTTGCTTTTCCGAGAAGGGAGCTTAATATATTATGTATATTTGCCTTATATTAAAGCTCTATTTCCATTTATTCAGTTTTTTTCGCATAGAAAGGAACCTTCTCTCGGTTTCAATTTAATCCAATAAGATGAAATTCACAACCTTTATTTTTTATATTGTACATGTACTGAAACAATGTACTTTTGTTTAATTTGTAGATGTTGCAGGAAGTAATGCAGTGAAAATAATTGAAAAATGTAGACCAGCGAGTTGAGAAAAATTAATTCTCAATAACGAAGTAATTTAAAGAAAAACTACTGTTTTAACATAGAGTCAAGTTATGTGTGCACAAGCTGTAAAGGAATCGACTGTCTTAACTTCAACAGTTTTCGAGATAAAGTTTCTTTCTTAAGGTATAATCTAAGAATGTAAAGATATGGAATTCCGTAACCCTATAAAATATTATAAACAGTACAATGGCTTGCAGTACATTACACACGCATGAGTAATCTCTTCTGTAGCTCACAACAGATTTGAATTGTACGCATGCAACGCCAAATGCCCTTGAACTTCGTCGCCTTAAACAAGCGCACTGTTGGAAGCAACGTTTCCTCACGTCGAGTGGCGTCATATATGGAAGACCATGTACTACGTACTTGGTCATAACATTGTGCAATATTAGTATAAACTTACCAAAGTCCTTTTAGAAGACGAGGAAGCTTCTTCAGTTTGAGTCTTGACTCTCATTTGTTCTAGTAACGGTCTAGGGTCGAGGAAGAACATTCTCACCACACTATTCATAATGTTTTGAAGATGACTATACACCGCTGAAATTTCAAACCCCTGAAACACGAGAAATTTGAACAGATCAATAGTAAAGTATTCTAATTCTACAAGAGTTATAATATGTTCAGCATTTTATACTACTAAACTTCTTTTCTCGTACCATTATAGCTATTCTCAAATATCACCATCCTCGTATATTTTATGTATTTTTAACAATGCTGTATCAACTACAAGGTTGCCTAACGTCGCTGGAATTATGACAGTAAGATAGTTTTGCTATGAAATCGAGAACTCTCCCTCTATTGTCTGATATTGGTCTTAAGTACATTTTGGGAAAACCTCGGCAATAAACACATCAAAGTAAACATCCAAAGCGAGAATGGAATCCACACCCTATTTGTTTTTTAATTATGGTTTATTTAACGACGCTCGCAACTGCAGAGGTTATATCAGAGTCGCCGGTGTGCTGGAATTTTGTCCCGCAGGAGTTCTTTTACATTCCAGTAAATCTACTGACATGAGCCTGTCGCATTTAAACACACTCTACACCCTATTGATGTCCCAGATAAGCAGTAAACTCTTTACTCTTTCAGATATTCCAGTGGTTCAATTGCTCTTTGAAGCACATATTTAATTCCATTCTGTATTTCACATGGGAAAATATATAGTTAGTGACAGATGATGATGATGATGATGATGGTCTTGATGATACGTACAGTATGTCGTGGTCCCGACATTTGTCGAAGATGAGGAATCGAGAGTCTAGAATAGTTTACTAACTAACCATTCATCAGCTCTCACATCTGACCTGTAACCCAGACAATCTGTATTAACTGGTGTTAATTTATCAATGCGTAAGATGTGAAAATATAACTACAACTTATTTTGTCATAACTTAGTTTATAATGTACGTAAAGATTAAAATTTTTGATCCCACAGAATGTATCTGTTATGGTAAAAATGATTATTAGAGGAGAAAAATTCGTTCCGGCGCCGAGGATCGAACTCGGGTCCTTCGTTCTACATACCAAATGCTCTAACCCCTGAACTACGCCGAAGTTCATTCCACACCACCGCATTGAATCCCCTTTCTCTAGTGTTTTTCCCTTTTGTTTCCTGACTCCGGAGCGAATTTTTGTCCTCTAATAATCATTGTTAGTTTATAATGCTCGGAACTATATAATATATTTGATGTGACTACGTTTATAAGTTCGGTCCAATACAAGGATGCTATCCAAAAATTTCGTCCGACACATTTTGAGATCAATTTTGTCACTCATAATTTCTTAACTACACGACATATTCCAATGTAGTAAAAGGCGATCGATAGACGAAGGATCAATGTATCCAACGTGGCCTTGAGTTGGAGCTTGTGACATCATGATACGCGGGAGGGGGAATTTGGGGCAACAATTAGGGCGTTGCGCGACAGACGAGGCAGTATAACGCGAGAATGCAAAGCCATAGAACGTTCGCAGAAGTGTCATTGGTGAGTAACGAACCAGTTTACAATTTTAACTAAGCAACAATGAGCAATTAACACGGTATATAGGAAAAATTCGCGAATGGATTTCAGTGAAGAGAGAAAATGAGAGCGGACGTGTAAGCAACGGATAGCTAGCGATAGAGAACGACCGTTACTACAACAACTTACATGTGTACTCAAATGTATACATGATGGCGACCAGTTATACATAAAATTGTACTTGACTGCTAAACGGAGTACAATTCTTGATTCTTATCCCTTAAATTCAACATCCATCCCGAGAAGCGTATTCACACACAAAACTTGCGACTGTTTCTCCGATGCAGTCTACGCCGAATATTTTGATTATTACTTCCTCTTTATTATATTTAAATTTGTACTACTCTACTGCTTTAAGGGAAGAGGATGGTATTTTTTGGTGAAAAATGAGTAAATTTTCAAAAAACAATTTTTTCCCTTAAAATACTCTGTGATATGTGTAGAATACATTGTATAATATTTTGTGGGTATTTGTGCCCTTATCAGTTGTTGAGACGCCATTTTTAAACTTCCTGCGCTCTGGATTTTTAAATCACACCGCCCTTTTGTTTGTTGTTTCCGGAACTTCATTTTCTTTTTCAAAACCAAATTTTTCTTTAAAATACTCTGTGATGTGTGTGGAATACATTGTATAACATTGTGTGGGTGTCTGTGCCCTTATTGGATGTTGAGACGCCATTTTTAAAGTTCCTGCGCTCTGGATTATTAAATCACACCCCCTTTTGATTGCTGTTTCTGGAACTTTACTTTTTTCGCTACGTTGCCAGACAAAAATCGATATAATTTTTGAACTATTAAAGATATATGAATGAAATTTAGAATACACATTCTCTAGACTACTAGGAAACTTTTCTCTGTAACGGAATTTCCCTAATTGATTTCATTTTAAAAATAAGTCTCTCTGTTTGCAAGAAAGAAAATAAAAAAAATGTTATTAAATTTTAATTGTTTATTTTACAAATGTAGGAACTAATATCAAATTTCTGTTACAGACAGTTTGTAAAGCGTTCTTTTACAAATAAATTGTAACATGGTGTTTGAATTTATCTTTAAAAATGGCTTAGATATATCGAGTTTAGTAAAATCCTGCATTGGGTACATTTTTTTTTTCAAATCTGCCTCCCAAATAATTTATTCAAAATATGTATATTTTGTTGAGTTGCTATAGCCATGAGCTCTCTACATACAAAAAATTAATATTTTACACCAAATAAGAAAAAAGTTTTAAAAATTACTATCCTCTCCCCTTAAAAATAACATAAATTTTCATTAATAATAATTACAGTACATGCACATGTATTCGTACAATTGCATCTTTCTCTATATTTCAGATTCCAAAGTAAATTTAAATCATATAGACTTACAAATAGCAGAAGACTCTCTTACCATAAAACAATACGGTTCCTTTAAATATTATGGTTTTGGGGCATATTTGAATTTTGGATCATATAACTATTTTTTTCTCTCTCATAACGAAATATATTGAAACAATACTAACAATACCATCTCATCGCACCCTCTTATATTCATCCTCTTTCACAATAGCCCTGCCATGACTCTGGAATTCGCTACCTGCTAGCATCAGGGACTGTCGAAATAAAATTGAGTTCAAACGCAAACTTACTAGCCACTTGGTCAGTAATTGATTTCTCGTAAATAGTTTCCTTAATCTATCACAAAATATTTCAATAACCAATAATTTTATCACTATACAATTTTTTTATTCTAGGTTTAATTTGTAATTCAGTAAATATAAAATATTCTTTGTTTTTCTATGATAAATTATACAGCTTTCATTAGTCAGGTAATCTTTCCGTACATTGATTTTTATTGTAATTGTAAATTTAATACTAATTGTAATTTTATTCTTCATATTATAGTTGGAATCCCCTAGCAGAGGGGCAGAGAAGGCCTGACGGCCTTATCTCTACCAGGTTAAATAAATACTAATACTATATTTCAGAATAATTTTAGTGTATTTCAATAAATATGATAGGGTAGCATCATTGTAGTACATCTGGTAAGATATACTGAAAATTTCATACGTTTATGACATTTTTTATACGAATTCTACTAACAACTTGGAAATGTAGGTTTCGGAAAACAGCGTTTAAATTGAAATCTTTGTTGTTAGGCATTATGGCGTAAGACTTCAATAAGAACTATCAAAATAAATAAAACTGTTCTCGAATACAGAAAATGTTATATGAAATTGTTCGAAAAAGAATTCTCTTCAATATAAGGCAAAAAAATTACAATTTTTACCCTGTTAACGACCAACTGCTCTTAAGTGTCAATTGTATGTTCATTTTGGCAACAATCCATAAAATTATCTTATTCTTAAAACACTGATGCACACATATGAAAATTATACTTCCAGCAGCAGCATTATTTAGCCTACTTAACTTCTTAAGCAACACATAAACTTGCTAATAACATAGACTATAGGAATAATAATTATTATAACACAAAACTTTATTATAAATTGAGGAAACAACTGAAATCATTATTACATCTGAAATTTCCAATATTCTAATTTTTGGCAATGGTATGCGTCAATATATTATAATTTTTTAAAAACTTAAACAGCCCGTTTCGATGCCGGTTCTGCGTCATCTTCAGTATCCTACGAACTACTGATGTTCCTGTTGATCTTGCATACTACCATTTTCATTCGTCAGTTGTAGAGGAGGGGGTGTGTTGCTCTTATGGTAGGGGGTGGTTGTTTGTGTGCTATGTATCATGATATCGAACAAGGTGTGGGTATTGAACTGTAATTGTGTATTAAGTAAATGTTGTGGTTGTGTTATTGTATCTTTGTATATTTCGTATTGTTCTAAGATGTTTAACTGTGAACTTTTTGGTGTGATGTGTAGAATTTCCATATCTGTTTCTATATTATTGTAGTTATGATTATTGTTGATCATATGTTCTGCGTAATTTGATGTGATGTAGGGTTTGGTTATAGCTTTAATGTGTTCTTTATATCTTATTCGAAAGGTTCTTACTGGCTGTCCTATGCAAAAATGTGGGAAACTATTGCATTTTAGTTTGTAAACACCAGTTGAATTATGTTTATTTGAATGTTTGATGTGGTTATTTAGATATTTCTGTGTTGTGTTATTTGTTTGTATGCTACCTTGTATTTTAGTCTGTCTAAGGTACATAAACTTGATAAAACATTTTAACACTTTTAACATGTCTTTAATAGTACATTATGCAACGAGCCTACAGTATAATGATAGTAATTAAGACGCAAGTATGGATATTTATGAAACGAGCGCAAGTGAGTTTCATAATATTCATACGAGCGTCTTAATTACAATTATAGGCAATTTTCATACGACTTTTTATGCTCGGCCATATTTCTAACTTGAAATTATTCAGATGTATACATTTTATTTGTATCTAACAAGATCGGAAGTGGCCTTCTTTTAGGTCGTGAATTGTGAGATGTGCGCAGACGCGAAAGTACTGATTTTTTCCGAGGAACAACAATGTCATTGACCTTGATGTAATCCCGTTAAACTTGATATAACTTTCATTATTGAATTCGACATTGAAAAAGTAGATGACAAATTGAATTTATTTGAATATTATTTACAATTAACGCTAATTATTGTAGTAACAGAACATAACCTTCCGCGACAGTATTGGATTTCCAGCCTCCGTGACTTTTCGCTAATTCTCTTTCGATTGCATACCCGAGAATAATCGATACTTGCGGTTTTATAACGGTACAAAGCTGACTTGTCATTGGCTGAACACCTGTAAGCTGAGTTGTCATTGGCTGAACACCTGTACTTTAATGAGTAGGAGTACTTTAATGACATGCATTAAAGGACTGCTACCAGGTGTATAATTGCTACATTTCGGCATGGTCGAGCATAAACAATTTTAAGCTTTTTAAACAAAGTGTTAACGTGAACCAGAATCAATGATATAATTTTTGGTTTGAATTTTTCACTAAATCTCGTATGTTGATAGAACGCTATTAATGTTATGAATTGTTCATAAAACCGAGATTAAAGTAGGATATTTTTAATGAACGTCTAATTGTGAACTGTCTGAGATTGTGAGGATTAAGAGAGATAGAAGAAGTAGAAAAGTATGTAAAAGAAAGAAAGAGAAGAAAAGAAAATCAAAAAATGAAAGATAAATACATAAATATGAAGGAAAGAAAATAAGAAAGAAAGAAAGAAAAGCTACTTACATACTTGTCCCCTTTATTGAAAAACCTTAATAGAGCACTTAAACTTGTGATAAGTCATTAGGGTATTAAATTTACGTTACAATAAATGCTAATTATGTATATATTAAGTTCATAGTACAAGGATTGAGAGTAAATAATAAATTTAATTGCAGGTAAAGAATGAATTGTGTATGAAACACAAGCATATCATGATATGACTCGCTGGATATAAACAATATATATTACGCTAATTAAAGCGGGGATGTTTTCGTTAATGAGCAAAACACACGCACACACACACACACACACACACACATGAACACAGGTCAACACAGTCATGACAATTTCATCAGTCGAGTCCGAATGTTTGACAAAATGCCTTTTTCACTGGGTGGAAGTAAATAATTATTTGCACAGATATAAATATGATTTGGAGTAAATCAAAGTGATAGGGTCAATTTTTATTTTGCCTCTTTTGCCTTTTTAAGGTGTTTCTTACTAATAAATGCCTGTTCTCTCATTTTGAAGCAATATTTATTGTTTATTTGCAATTTTAAAATTAATTGTAATGTAATGTGTACGAAATTTAAATATTTGAAACAATGACTAAGGCTCGGTTTCTTCAACCTTTGTTAAAATGCGTCTAACATAGCTTTAATTAACTGTAAGTTAAAAGTATGAATTGCTGTTAAAAATATTGCGTTTCTTCAACTTTACATTTCACATTTTAACATTCTGTTTGTTAACTCTTCTGTTAGGACCAGAGATTCTAGAGTCTAAACGTAACCTACAAACAAGTATAGGCTCACTTCTGTTGTCTGAACTCTGACATTTGCGATTTTCGCTTGTTTCCGTTGTTTGATTCAGAGAGGATAGAAGCAAGAGGACTATTCTCTTAGGTTTGATTTCTGCTTCTTTCCTCGTCTGTATCACAATAGCATGGAGCGGCGTATTGGTATTGCTGTTATGAAATGGAAAACACTGGAACAAAAAGAAATCGTGGGACTAATTTCTCTTTGTTCGAAAGAAACCTTCTGCTGGAAATTATTTCGCAGTATAAACCAATTAATGAGAATAAACAAACAAACGGATCTACGTTGAAAGCGAAAAGTGAGGCTTGGCAGAAAATAGCCTACACCTTTGTATGAACTTCTGGTCTGTCAAATCACAGAAATCATCCCCTCTGTTTATGTATTCATGGATATCATTTTCTAAATAATCCAGATAAATAACCAGCCATATTGGATACTTCTATGCTAAAGAGAGTTAAATGATTTAACTGCATGAAATTGGGCAGTTAAATTAACATAGGTTTTAACAGCCTGTCAGTACTAACAGTAGTTGAAGAAATGCTTCAACTGTTAAATTTACAGTTAAAATGGAATAACACACTGTTATAATTTAACAAAGGTTAAAGAAACCGGGCCTAACTTTATTAACAACAGTAAATAAAAGTAACTTATTTCCGTGCTTAATCTGCTAATAATCGCGCTTTAATACTACTGGGTGTTCATTTCAAAGTGTGTCATGACGTCACTGTTGATGAGTCAGCGATTTGAAGCGAGTTTCAGCTTTTGTGTCAGAGAAGTTGCCTATTAATCAAGGCGTTCAATCCGAACTTGAGAACGTGTACGGTATAACTTGAACGTCGTAGCAACAGATGGCGGTCTGTACGGTCTGTGTGCTACCATAACCTCTTTCGAACTGTGTTGTGCGCGGCCAAGTCGTACGCAGGGTATTTGTTATCATCGGTTGCGTACGGCAACATTCCACAATACAAATCAAATGCTCCGTGTCCATGTTGACCGTCGAAGTTAATGTCAACAAATTCGTATGTAATCGTCTTAACCCTCTCCCCATATCCCGACAGTAAGAAAAAACTCACCTCAGTACGTTTCGAAACAGTTCACATTCCTGTCACTACCGGTATCGGTAAGTACTCTTCTGAATGAACGCCGTACTTGCTAGGCAACTTCTCTGGCAGATAAATAATACACCTCTGCGGAACGACTAGCCACGTGACGGCATACAGCGAGCCATGACACACTTTGAACTGAACACCCAGTATTGGTGTAATATGACTAATGATCGACAATCCACAGTTACAAATAAAATATTCTCATTTCTTCACGATACCAATGGACAGCTTTATAATTTTAAATATTAAGCTCGTTCTTATTGAAGTTGTCACGTAGTGTTCAGATAGAAATGGTCCAATCCCTGCAAGCGATTGCTAGCTTCATTCAACCAACTCCTCCCCCCCAGAGCGATCATTGGCCCTAGCCCTCCCACATACCACTTGCACAGAGGTCTTGTTTCGTCTTTCTACTCCATAGAATCCTGGGACGGACCATAGTTACCTGCAAATACAGGGACATTATTTTATTTTTACTTCAATTTTTATTGTACCTGAGTTTTTGAATGTACTTCACTCTCACCCCATCTACTAGTAAATTTCCAACCGTTCTTCACACAGAACAAAGCGTATAGAGTCAAAGTCGCCTTACGGTCATAGTAAACACAAAGTAATGAGTTAGTGAGTATAGTACGTTCCAGAAATATGTTCGCTTTCAATATTGAATCACATTCTCGCACAGGTACTGTCGTCCGTTTGCCTATGTCGCATCCCGGTTTCTCCCACCCACTTCTCCCCGTCCCTTTGTGGCTGGGCTGTCTTAGCTCTTTTCTGAAAACATTAATTTCTGTTAGAAATTGGACGACTAAGTAATATTATACAACTGTTTAAAATAACTTAAATAAAAGGACCTCGTTAAGTAATTAACTGTCACATGATTTCCCTCCTTTCTACGACCCTGCGACATAGCCACTTGGACGGACAGTAAATAGCATGTCTGAATAATTTTATCTTTTCGGATAGGGCAGAAATGAAGATTAAATTTACAGTACGAAAGGTACTCTTTTATAGATTAGGTACACAATTATTTCAACATGAGTTACTAGTACGAAAGACGAAACTGGTAATTGGAATTAGGTAGGCCTATAATAGTCTATGTGCGATAATATGCAAAAAAGAACTGAAATGTGCATCGAAATGAACGGCCATCATTTTCAACTATGTGTTTAATTAATTAATGGATTATTTTACGACGCTGTATCAACATCTAGGTTCTTTAGCGTCTGAATGATATGAAGGTGGTAATGTCGGTGAAATGAGTCCGGGGTACAGCACCGAAAGTTACCCAGCATTTGCTCGTATTGGGTTGAGTGAAAACCCCGGAAAAAAACTCAACCAAGTAACTTGCCCCAACCGGTATTCGAACCCGGGCACCTGGTTTCGCAGCCAGACGCGCTAACCGTTACTCCAGGGTGTGGACAATATGTGTTTAAATATCCATATTATGATTATTTTTCAATTTAACATCTTTTTCTAGATTGTACGCTAATGTGCTGCAGACAGTATAATATACACTGCATAATGAATACGTCCGAATGGAGAGCTCAGTTTGAGAGTTAAAACACTTATTGTTAATACTTTACTATATTTTGATTAAAGAAAAACCTAATGAAAATTATCAAACTCAAAATCGCGATATTTCCTACTTTAAGTATCTCGAACTACTTTTCATCCCTCCTATACCAGTAAAGTGATTTGTTTGTATCTTACGCCAGTATCATCGAACTCCAGTCGTGGAAGAGGGTAGGAAACGGTGTTTCCGATTCACAACCTTTAAACCAAAGGTATAGCCAGGTTAATATTAGAAATGTTAGTAAAAATAAAATGATGTCCCTGTAGAAGCCTAACGAGGGATGAAAGCTTCTCAGTTGACTTTCCGCTTCCCATCACCCTCGGTTAGGTTTCAAGCAGTGGCGGCTGCTCCCTACGTGCTAACGTGCTGTAGCACGCCATAATATTATTGTCGAAATAATATTGTTAAAGAAACGCACATTATACAAATTCTACTTATAAGAGTTCACCATTTTCGATAATTTCGTGCTATAGACTCAATGGAATCCATCCTTACTCTACGTGCTAATTCCCAATTTAGCCCGGCTAGCAGTGTCTGCTCATGCGCAGAAAAGCACTTCACCTCGCCCCTCCTTGATATTTTGTCCTCCTTTTTCACACAACACCGTGCTCACTATTGTGTAGCCCGGTACGCTCTTCTTCACTTTGTTTTGGTGAAACATTCTCTCTTCCCTTCTATATTCTTTGGTTCGTAGCAGTCGACGGAGCAGTGCTGCCTAGACACCGCTAAAGATATGACTTTTAAATAAAGAAAATACGTTTTATATATGTAGCTAATTTTTGCTTTTTGTTTTTTTTTTCATAAATATAATCATATTGAAATACACTTTTCAACGTTTGTGTAAACAGGTTTTCTTTTATATAATCTCAGCAGATAGTTTTGAGTTTATTATCTACGTGTTACGGCGGGGTCTGTGTTGCCATACATTTTCGCGGGAGTCTGTTAAAATAGGGATTATTTTCCACTTTAAAAACGGTGTGTGCAGGTTTATGGGGTTCATTATCTTTTATACTGTGGTCATTTTAAATGTATATTCTGCTGTGTGTCTGTCTATATTTTGCGCATAGTGTAATTCAAATATACAGGGTGTTTCAAAAATACGGGGCATAATTTCAGGTATGTATTTCCCACATGTAGACAATCAAAATAGTTCATTACAACATGTGTCCGGAAATGCTTCATTTCCGAGTTATGGCCTTCACAACATTGAAATTCACCGGAAAGTTTTTCTTTCCGCAGGTCGTTGTCATTACAGAAGATGTTCAAAATGTCCACCTCCTGCTTGAATACAGACCTCACATCGATGGATCATTGACCTGCGAACACGATCCCAAACTCCAGGAGTATTGCGTATGTCCTCAGAACATGCCACAATTCGATTCCAAATCAGGCACCGGAGACAAATAAACCAATGATTTTAAATGGCCCCACAAGTAGAAATCGAGAGGGTTCAGATCAGGTGAGCGTGGAGGCCAAGCAATTGGGCCACCTCTACCTATCCATCGATCAGGAAACCTTCGATCCAAGTACCGGCGAGCGTACGACTGAAGTGTGCAGGAGCGCCATTATGCAAGAAGTGAATGTGTTGATGATTGACCAGTAGAGTATCTTCTAAAACATGAGGTATGGTTCCGGTGAATTTCAATGTTGTGAAGGCCATAACTCGGAAATAAAGCATTTCCGGACACATCTTGTAATGAACTATTTTGATTGTCTACATGTGGGAAATACATACCTGAAATTGTGCCCGAATTTTTTAAACACCCTTTAAAGTATAAGTTTAATGTGTATATTAATCCAGAGACAGGTTTTAATATTGGGATTATGAACAGTTTCAAGAATATACTGTAGTTATATCATGATGAACTCCATCGATTCATTACACAAAACTGCTTTCTCCAAGCAGACATAGAAGATTAAATTAGAATTAAAAATCTAAAGCGGCCAACATCAATATTGTGCAGAAAGCAAAGGATGGTAAAAACTATGTGTACACTAGGAAATGTAACAGAAGACTTTATGACAACAGTGACTGCATACAGTAGCGTGCAAATTAAACCGAACACGACATATTTTTACATTTTCTGTCATTGTTGGCCTCACAGCTGCTCATACCGCTTTAATTGACATCTGTAGTAAGTGTAATTCCATTGTTGAAGGTCTGTCATTATTTTTCTATAATATGTGACATTTTGCCTGTCGTTTTGTGCTTATAAGCATTTCAGTTGTGTTTAAGACTTAACACTGCAATCCTGTGTACATTCTGTCGTCTTCAAAAATGGATACAACTCCACGAAAACGGTCTAAAATTATAACATTAGCAGAGCATTCTTCTATGACACAGAGGAAAATTGCTGCAGAATGTCACATCGGTTTGGCTACTGTTAATTCGATCATAAAACGATACAGGGAGACTGGATCCATCACGCCCCAGATAAAAAGGAAACTGTGGCCGGAAAAGGAAGACTTCACCTGCAGATGATCGTTTAATTGTCAGGAAAAGTAAATTAAATCCTAGACTAACTGCTGTCGACTTAACCCGCGAGAAAACGGTCTAAAATTATAACATTAGCAGAGCATTCTTCTATGACACAGAGGCAAATTGCTGCAGAATGTCACATCGGTTTGGCTACTGTTAATTCGATCATAAAACGATACAGGGAGACTGGATCCATCACACCCCAGATAAAAAGGAAACTGTGGCCGGAAAAGGAAGACTTCACCTGCAGATGATCGTTTAATTGTCAGGAAAAGTAAATTAAATCCTAGACTAACTGCTGTTGACTTAACCCGCGAGTTAATGGCTACCACTGGGGCGAATATTCACGTCACAACAGTGCGGCGTAGGCTTTTGGAAGCTGGACGAAGGGCTCGTAAGCCTATTAAGAAGCAACTGCTAACCCCTGTTATGTGCAAAAAAACGCTTAATGTCGGAAAACTTACATCAACACTGGACAGTGAATGACTGGAAGAATGTACTTTTTTCCGATGAGTCTCACTCCGAGGTTCACGGCCACCGTGTTTCTTACGTACGGAAAGGATCCGAAAAAGTAACAGCAGCTCATCTCCAACAAGCACACAAATACCCCCCTAAAGTAATGTTTTGGGGTTATTTTACACATGAAGGGCCTGGGGCATTAATAGCCATCAAGGAAATGATGAATTCTGACAAATATATTCACTTTTTGGAAACCAGAATCGTACCCCAGCTGCAAAAATCATTTCCGGATGGCAGAGGTATGTTCCAACAAGACCTGGTACCATGCCATACGTATCGAAAAACTACAGAATTCTTCAGGTACTCCCCTGGCCAGGCAACTCACCCGACATCAACCCCATTGAGAACTTGTCAATTTACAAAAGAAGAATGCAAAAAATGGATTGTTCTACTAAGGAGAAGATGATTTCTGCCTTCATTGGTGTATGGTTTCGCGATGAAGAAATTAAATATATTTGTGGGATATTAGTGGAATCCATGCCAAATCGTCTCAGAGCTGTTATTATGAACAAGGGAGACCACATAGTTTACTGAGTTATGTCTTAAATTATTTTTTTTTATCCCGTTTGAGTGTTTTTGCATAAGTATTTACGTTGTTCGGATTAATTTGCATGCTACTGTATGTGGATGCGAAATACGAAATGCTCTGTTCTCCTTCCCTTGCCTCCTATATAGTAGCGATGATTCATGTCTACGACAGGTGTCAAAGATCTTGGTCTCTCAATGAACATATAAAGAAACATTCACACAGCTAGAAACATAAACTCGTTTGTTTTTTTACGATTGGCACCGCAAATATTGCAGCGCAGCTAAGAGAGATTCTTGAGAATCAGCACAGAAACATAATGAGGAAGTCGAAAAAATCGATATTTTTTATCGAAAATAATTGATTGTTTTAAATTTTGTGGGAAATTTGAACTAGAGCAACGTGGTCACGATGAGATGGAAACGTCAGATAAATTCGGTGTGTTCATAGGCCTCACTAATCTGATAAGCAGCGTGGACAATGTAGTGAGAGAATACATTGAAAATAGCAAAGTGTTTAAAGGCAATTCTAAGTCGATTGAAAATGTCGACGGATGGATTTCACCTTCAAAAATTAGGACAGTCTAAAAATATTTTTAGCACCCTATTATTTTCAGGTACGAGCCGCCACTGGTTTCAAGAGATAACGAACGGCGTTATATCAGTGGGCCTTGTCTAGGGTTGAGTTGCGTGTTTGGAGTTTGTTCGGTGATTTTGAAATTAATTTAATTGTACCAGAAAATATACTGTGTGCTGACTGAAGTATATCGTAAATATAATACAACCAAATCGATAATATAATTTACAATGTGAGTTTGGAATTATCACACAGGACAGTGTCAAACTGAGAGAGGAATTGTGATAATATATGGACATTATTCCATAGAAGAAGTCCTCTCCTAAAGTTAAAAGACCTAATTCTGAAAGCTGGATGATAACTTACAAAGTACTGAATTTGTGTAGAGATGAAAAATTGAAAGATCGTATTTTTTCCTTACAGGAAGCCGTAGAAATAACAGCGAAAGAAGTTTTATCAGTTACATCAACAACCACACAAGTATATTTTTAGCTAAAAGGAGTTTAATGTATTTCCGACATTAATAAAGTATTATTCTTCCCTTAGAAAAAGCCGTAGAAAGAACAGCGAAAGTCATTTTATCAGTTATGTGAACACCCACAAAGTACATTTTTAGCTCAAACGAGTTTATTATGTTTCTGACATTAATACGTGTATTTCCGCGTATGTAGGAGAAAGTATACATATCTGCCGTGTTTCAAGTGATGAGGTCATGAACGTATTTCACTGAAGAGGATGAAATCAAAACATATCCTTACCTAGTTCTAATAGTGATGACGCGCCTGAGGAGCTGTATTGTGAGACTTCAATAAGATATCAGTGTTTTCACCTTTAAATGTCGGAGAATTTTGGTTTTATTTTGCAATATGAAGGACAAAATATGTTATGTACTAAATTTCTACTTTAATAGCTTTTTCCTCATTAACTTCTATGGAAAATAAGGAAATAATTATTATAACTTTTGCTGCAAATACCTCGGGTATTTGACATAACATATTATGTCCACTTCACAGCTGTGGAGTAAAAGTTAGGGCGTCTGGCCACGAAACCAGGTGGCCCGGGTTCGATTCCCGGTTGGGGAAAGTTACCTGTTTGAGGTTTTCCCGCGGTTTTCCCTCAACCCAGTATGAGCAAATGCTGGGTAACTTTCGGTGCTGGATCCCGGACTCATTTCACCGGCATTATCACCATCTCATTCAGACGCTAAATAACCTAAGCTGTTGATGAAGCGTCGTAAAATAATCTACTAAAATAAAAAAAATTTTATGTCCACGAACTTTTTTTTAGTTGATTATTTAACGACGCCGTATCAACTACGAGGTTACTTAGCGTCGATGAGATTGGTGATAGCGAGATGGTATTTGGCGAGATGAGGCCGAGGATTCTCCATTGATAACCTAGCATCCACTTTACGGTTGGTGAAAACCTCGGAAAACCGAACAAGGTAATCAGCCCAAGCGGGGATCGAACCCGCGTCCAAGCGCAGATTCAGACCGGCAGGTAAGCGCCTTAAACGACTGAGCCACGCCGGTGGCTTCCACGGACTTTGGGGCAACCTAGCACAGTGACATATAATTAAAGGTTTCTTCAAAATATGTTGAAATATTGAAATTCATATGACTATTACACTCTTACTACGTCATACTACTTTTGACTAATAAAACGGTACGAAAGGACGTATTTCAACCAATCATGGCTGCTTATTGCACAATTTTATCGCGTCCCTAGCATTTGTTTCTTTGTTTGCCAACATTTGAAACTGCGCTGATCTGGACGTCAATATATATATATATATATATATATATATATATATATATATATATATATATATATATATATATAATTACAAACCACTCCAGTCGATGCACAGAAGTTTCAAATATGACTCGCATTGGCATTCAAGAACAAGAATTAATAAAAATCACTGATCATACCTATGCATCTTCTGAAATCCGATTTACAAATAAATGAAGAGCACCATTCGGAAATCCTGAATTAGTTGAATACACCATGTATGCCTAAATCAACGAGTTCCACTTCTATTACGCACACATCCAATATAACATCAATTGAACCACCAACCACATTCAAATTTGAAAATTGTACATTCAATAATTATTCCTTTTAAAATTATTCATTCGGATATTCTGAATAAGTTGAATACACCATGTAGGCCTAAATCAACGAGTTCCACTTCTATTACGCACACGTCCAATATAACATCAATTGAACTACCAACCACATTCAAATTTGAAAATTGTACATTCAATAATTATTCCTTTTAAAATTATTCATGTTTACTTTTTATGTCATCGTCGTTAATTAAAACTTTTCTAACACTTGTGTATATTGGTTAGGTTATATTATAGCTTCTGCTATATGATATTATGGATAGTCACGTATCAGAGATTGTTTAATATTAAGATTTATTGAAAATCATCTGTCATGTGACGTTGATTACTGGGATTCGGATAATTGAAGTGGAATGTTGCATTTTAATAAAATTGAAACTGAATCAAAAAAGCCTTCTTGACTAGGAACATTGCCATCGTGTATATAGATCGAGAACTTCTCGATGAGAAGGTATTGCTCACTACTGCCATCTAGCATGCATCTAGAGTAATATTTGTAATGTTGAGATGGTACAATAATACATTTGAAGACAGTTGTATTTTCGTAAGTCAATTAATATTTTATTGTATTGGAGTACTTCGTTACTTCTAATCTTTATATACTTTCTTCTAATCGTGTAATAGTCAATTAAATCCCACTCGAGTTTTGATTTTCTCTAGATAAATCAAAACGTCTAGTGAGATTACTGTTGAAAAAATAATGTCAGAGAGGTAAGAACGTTCATACAAATTTTCTTTTTTGCAGTTTTCTCAATGTCACTGTATAGTTTCTAAAATATTCGATTTAGTAACTGTAATTTATAGAACAATAAAGGTTTATACAAGGTCATCATTTTATTTTTAATAACATGTTTAATATTAACTTGTCTATACCTCTGGATCAACGCTGTTTACTACCCCCTTCCACGACTGGAGTTCGATGTTACTGGCGTAATATACAAACAAATCACTTTACTAAGTATAGGAGGGAAGAAAAGTAGTTCATCCATTTACGTAAACTAGGAAATATTGCGCTTTTGAGTTTGATCATTTTCATTAGGTGTTTGTTTAATCAAAATAGAGTACAGTATTAACAATTAGTGTTTTTACTCACGAACTGAGCTGTCCATGTGGACGTATTCATTATGCGGTGTATATTATACTGTCTATAGCACATTAGCGTACAATATAGAGAATGAAGTTAAATTGAAAAATAATCATAATATGGATATTTAAACACATTTTTTTAAATGGTGGCCGTTTATTTCAATACAGGCTACAGTTCTAATGTGCATATTATTGTACTATAGACTATTGTACCTAATCCCATTCACCAGTTTCGTTCTTCGTACTAGTAACTCATGTTGAAATAATTCTGTACCTACTCTATAAAAGAGTACCTTACGTACTGTAAATTCAATCTTCACTTCTGCCCGATCCGAAAAGATAAATCTGCTCAGACATACTATCTACTGTCCGTCCAAATGGTTATGTCGTAGAATCGTAGAAAAGGGGGGAAATCACGTGACAGTTAATTACATAACGAGGCCCTGTCACTTAAATTATTTTAAATAGGTGTGTAATATTACGTAGGCGTCCAATTCCTAACAGAAATTAATGTTCTCATGAAAGAGCTAAGACAGCCCAGCCACTAGCTGGCGAATAAAAGCTGGTGGGGGAAACCGGGATACGACGTAGGCAAATGGACGACAATACCTGTGCGAAAATGGTTCAATATTGAAAGCTCTTTCGTCACTGGAAAACGCGAACATATTTTTGGAACGTACTGTTTACTATGTCTGTAAGGCTACTATGATTGTATATGCGGTCTTGGATCTGTGTGGAGAACGGTTGAAATTCATTAGTAGAAGGGGTGGGAGTGCAGTACATTAAAAACTCAGGTACAATAAAAATAGAAGGAAAAATACAGTAAAATGATATCCCTGTACTAGTTATTTAAACAACAAGTGGATAATGTTGATGGTTATGGTATGAGTGAATGTTTGTCGCACGAACGATAGTAACAGGAATCTTTTGTAAGCACTGAGTAAAACTAAATTTATTCCTGCCTTTGTGCACGGCATACGCAACATTTTGTTTTACAATATTAAGCCCAATATTTTAATGGAACAATAATTGAATAAATATAAATTGGGAATGAGTTCATGTTGGGATTTGGCTCACAATTTTCAATTTCCTCATTTAGTTTCTTTTTCAGTTCACAGCAACTTGGTAAATCACTCTTCTTCCATTTCCTTACAATAGTCCCTTTACTACTGACAGGCTCTGATATTTCACGTATTTGTGCACCTTCTGACATCTCTTCATTCTGTGCCTGATTTCTTATTACTGTACCTTCTTCCATATTTCTGAGGACCACTTTCCCTTTAGCCCCCATTTGATGACAATTTAGATTATTTATGTTTTCACCGAAGTCCTCGTCAGCAGTGTCTTCATCGGTATCACTTCTGCTTCCGGTGGAGATATGAAAACATCTGTCTTCTGTAGAATCTTATTATTATGAAGTTCCGAAGTACATATATACGCGTATTTTCGAGCTGGAATTCTACGTTAACATTTGATGAAGATTAGGTGGAGCGGAAAAAAATTCTACCTGGCACAGGGATTCGAAACCATGGTTTTCAGCTCTACGTGCTGACGTTCTATCCGTCCACACCTGTGGAGTAACGGTCAGCGCGTCTGGCCGCGAAACCAGATGTCCCGGGTTCGAATCCCGGTCTGGGCAAGTTACTTGGTAGAGGTTTTTTCCGGGGTTTTCCCCTCAACCTAATACGAGCAAATTCTGGATAACTTTCGGTGCTGGACCCCGGAATCATTTCACCGGCATTATGATTTCATTCAGAAGTTAAATAACCGAGATGTTGATACAGCGTCGTAAAATAACCCAATAAACTAAAATGAGAAACGTTCTATCCACTAAACCACACCGGATTCCAATTCCGATGCCGGATTGAATCCTCTCAATTTAAGCTCCACCTCTTAGTTTTCCCTTTATGGCCAACCCTCATGCACTGTGACACAGATGTGTGACCTTGGCACAATGTCCAACATACTAATGTGCAGACGTGCACTCATTACGAGTGACTAAGTGGCCGGGATCCGACGGAATGAGCGCCGTCTTACATCACTATCACGGGAAGCGTTTCGGCTCGAACAGGAATTTCGTATCCAAAATTTGTATACAGGCCCATCTTTACATCTCTGTAAAGCTTCCAAAAGCATTCGTTTGTGTAATGTGTGGTTTGTCTCTTAGAGCACTGTACAAGTTAAGGGGTGGGGAGAGCACTGCACAAATTAAGCGGATGGGACACCTTACCCGTAAGATTAGCCTAGCCTAAAAGCTAGTGCGAGTGGTAAAATGTCTAAAAGCCCTTTTAAGAACATTTTTCTCCAACGTTATGTCTGAAAATATTGCAGCTAATGAAACATGTACACTGTTGTGTGAGTTATTGAATACGCACAAGTACACAACCTTAATAAATGAATCATTCCAAGGCTAAGACATGGAATGTATGATCATTCCACCTAAAAAAACTAAATATTTCCAGCCTCTGGATATCTATTTCCTTAGACAATACAAAATATATGCTCGGAGGATAACAGATTACATAAGGACTCTTGCTGATAATCCAGAACTTAACTTGGGAAATCGAGTGTTTATAATGAAAATGCACTCTGTTGTTCATAACCAGTTGTCTACTCCAGTATACCGCCCTATGCTTCAGTATTCCTGGCAGTCAGCTGGTTACGTGAATCGTGAACAAGTCTCGGAGTTCAAAAATGTAATTCGGGTAGCATTTGATTTTTCTACAGTGGAGTGTGGTTCAGAAGATTGTTCAGGTGTTGCTTCTGCGTGTTGTGCTTATTGCTCTGCTTCATGCTGTTTCATACATTTTATAGAGAATCCTCATGTATATTTTTAAAGAAGTGTATTAACCAATACCAACCAAACGGAGAGTTACACAAATGAATGCTTTTACGGACTTCATCACCATTGTGAGGTAAGACTCTGTACAAATTTTTATCCAGAAATTACTGTTCGAGCCGAAACCTTTCCCTTGTAAGTGATTATATACGCATATCAAATTATTGCGATGTACCAAAGTACATATATGATATTTCCGTGCAGGAATCCTGCGTTATCATATGATGATGAAGAATCGGTGAAGAGGAGAAAAATTCTCTACGGCACCGGGATTCGAACCCGGGTTTTCAGCTCTACGTGATGACGCTCTATCCATTAACCCACACCGGTTCCCAATTCCGGTCCAGATTGAATCCTCTCAGTTTAAGCTCCACCTCTTAGTTTCCCTTTAGTGGCCAACCCTCATGCACTGAGAGGATTCAATCCGGCATCGGAATTGGAACCCGGTGTGGCTTAGTGGGTAGAGCGTCAGCACGTAGAGCAGAAAACCCGCGTTCGAATCCCGGTGCAGGAGAAAATCTTTCTCCGCTCCACCAATCCTTCATCATCTGCCTGAATTTTGTCGTTCTCTTCCGTGATGGTCATTGTTTCATGTACACTCAGGCCCCTTGAATATAAAGCATGAATAGAATAACTATTTTATGCGGAAAATCAAATTACATCAGTATATATAATGTCACTGATCTCAGGAAGGCAGTTACGAAATTCCATGTGCCCCATGATGCAAAAACGCAACACCAATTTCAAGCATACATTACAGAAATAACTTTTCGTGGAATACCAGCTACTTTTACAAGAAATATCCTAAGAGTCTTTAGATTGTAATATACAGGGTGATTCATTATTACGTGTAAATACTTTGTGTGCGTATTGTAGAGCTGAAACTAAGACTAAAACGTTCTATACAACTTTTTCTGAAAACCTTTAAATCCAGAGTTCCAGTAGATGACACCTATATCGCAGTAACTGCATAGGCATTACTGTTCTCCCACACATTTGGTGTGGTATTGTGGGGAATCAGTTACTCGGACCTCGAGTTCTGCCTCCGCGGTTGAATGGGGAAATCTACCGCGCATTCTTGGAACGCAAATTGCATGGTCTGCTACATGATATCCCTCTTGCAACGCCAGTGAACTTATGGTTTATGCACGATGGTGCTCCTTCGCATTACTGCCGCAACGTAAGGGCGTATCTCAATGTTGCGTATCCAGAGCAATAGATAGGCCGCGCAGGGCCAACTCCTTGGCCAGCCAGATCACCGGACATGAAGCCTCTGGACTCCTACCATCGGGGCCGCCTGAAGTCGTTAGTGTATGCCTCTGCTGCACCTAACGTAGAAGTACTACAACAGCGAATTGAACATGCGTGTGGAATTGTTCGTGATGAGATGAACGGGTTGTGTAACGTTCAGAGATCATTGAGGCGGCGAGCACAGGTATGTCTTCAAGTTGAGGAACAGCACTTTGAAAATGCATTACACTGAGTGGACTGCCGAGGATATGGGTTTAGTGACTTTGGTTATTTCTGTACTGAAGTCCAAATGCACTGTACGAAAGTGATAATTAGTTTACATTTGGCGTGTTACCCTTTCTTTGTTTGGGAGCGCAAGTTCCACGCAAAATGGCGTTAACTCTGGAATTAAAGGTTTTGAGAAAAAGTTGTATAGAACGTTTCAGTCTTAGTTTCATCTCTACATTACACACACACACACACACACACACACACACAAAATATTTACACGTAATAATGAATCACCCTGTATACAAGAAAAAGTGTAATAAAATTATAATAGACATAAATTACATTCCTTTATGACAGTCTGCAGACATTTCAACACTTGTAATAATCACTTCCTTTTTTTCTCAAGTATTGCGCCAACAATGAACCAGTTACTGAAAGTTTTCAATAAACCAGGTCTACCAATATGTATAATAGAAAATAAGTGTCATATATTTAAGAAATACTAAAAACCATATTTCACACACGTTTAATACTCTAGCAAAGAAGTAAAATGTTGCGAAAATACATCACCGGGCTAATATGGGTTTTGCCCACCACCTCCCGTACATTATTAGAAATTACTTTATTCTTTCTACCCTTCATGTCATTATACAGAAATCTGTGGTCTCTGCATTTCCCTTTCCACCGCTGACAGTGACTACTTTCGCGCAAAGAAAGAAAAAAAAAATCGTACCTATAGTAAAGTAAAAGCAAACTTATTTCTTCGGGCAACAAGATTTTCTCCCTGGTGGTAAGTGTTTCGCCAACATGTTGACATTATTCTGCTGCTCCCCTACACAGCTGACTTCTATTTGAGTTACAGTGTGTAATTATTGACTCCATTACCTTTCCTCTCTTCAGACACATAATTAAAATCAATTTAATAACACAGTGATCAAAGTTATACATTTTATGTTTTTTTCGTGATCACAAACGGATGTCAATGGAAATTAGCATACGTTAATTAATGATGTAACGAACTAAAACATGCTATAAAATTTCAATAATTCAGTGATTGATATGATTAATTAAATTATTTGTCAACATGTCACACCGTTTTCATAGTATACTAATACTCTCTAAGGCATACATAATTATCAATACTTATGTTAGTTAAATGTATGAACTTGGAAAGAAAATTTGGAAGATATTTACTAGAAATTTGTTGAACCGGGCCAACGTCTTGTAGAAAAAAATTGGGGTTTCTTGAAGTCGGTCCTATGTACCCCTTTTATATATGAGCCCATCTCTAATGATCACATGAGCTCGCTCCCGTCCAGGTATGAATATTTTCCTTCCCATTATATGCAGACTTGAAAATATTTGATACAGAAGTTTTCTTGGTGTAGAATCAGTTCGTCAAAAAAAAGTGTGGTAAAATAAAAAAACCTAAAAGTTTAAAAGCAACGCATCTAACGTCATATCTTGTTACTGAATGTGTTTTATATTCCATCATTTTATGCAAGATTAACGTCTCTTTTTCGTGGCCTTTATTACTCTGCTTTTTTTGTTTTCTTATCTGATTAGAAGGTGCGTGTCACTTTGACTGTACGATAGCGTGCAAATTAATCCGAACAAGACATATTTTTACATTTTCTGTCATTGTTGGCCTCACAGCTGCTCATACCGCTTTAATTGACATCTGTAGTACGTGTAATTCCATTGTTGAAGGTCTGTCATTTTTTTATAATATGTGACATGTTGCCTGTCGTTTTGTACTTCTAAGCATTTCAGTTGTGTTGAAGACTTAATACTGCAATCCTGTGTACATTCTGTCGTTTTCACAAATTGATACAACTCCACGAAAACGGTCTAAAATTATAACAGTAGCAGAGCATTCTTCTATGACACAGAGGCAAATTGCTGCAGAATGTCACATCGGTTTGGCTACTGTTAATTCGATCATAAAACGATACAGGGAGACTAGATCCATCACACCCCAGAAAAAAGGAAACTGTGGCCGGAAAAGGAAGACTTCACCTGCAGATGATCGTTTAATTGTCAGGAAAAGTAAATTAAATCCTAGACTAACTGCTGTCGACTTAACCCACCGCGAGTTAATGGCTACCACTGGGGCGAATATTCACGTCACAACAGTGCGGCGTAGGCTTTTGGAAGCTGGACGAAGGGCTCGTAAGCCTATTAAGAAGCAACTGCTAACCCCTGTTATGTGCAAAAAACGCTTAATGTGGGCAAAATTACATCAACACTGGACAGTGAATGATTGGAAGAATGTACTTTTTTCCGATGAGTCTCATTTCGAGGTCCACGGCCACCGTGTTTCTTACGTACGGAAAGGATCCGAAAAAGTAACAGCAGCTCATCTCCTACAAGCACCCAAATACCCCCCTAAAGTAATGTTTTGGGATTGTTTTACACATGAAGGGCCTGGAGCATTAATACCTATCGAGGGAATGATGAATTCTGACAAATATATTCACTTATTGGAAACCAGAATCGTACCCCAGCTGCAAAAATCATTTCCGGATGGCAGAGGTGTGTTCCAACAAGACCTGGCATCATGCCATACGTCTCAAAAAACTACAGAATTCTTCAACAAGAAGAATATTCAGGTACTCCCCTGGCCAGGCAACTCACCCGACATCAACCCCATTGAGAACTTGTGGTCAATTTGCAAAAGAAGAATGCAAAAAATGGATTGTTCTACAAAGGAGAAGATGATCTGCCCTCATTGGTGTATGGTTTCGCGATGAAGAAATGAAGAATATTTGTGGAAAATTAGTGGAATCCATGCCAAATCGTCTCAGAGCTGTTATTAGGAACAAGGGAGGCCACATAGATTACTGAGGTATGTCTTAGATATTTTTTATCCCGTTTGAGTGTTTTTGCATAAGTAATTACGTTGTTCGGATTAATTTGCACGCTACTGTAATTTAAAACTTCAAAATATGTGGGTGCGGCTTGTAGAATGGTTCATTCAACTTAGCATGAAACGCTTCGTAGTTATTTGTGGTACGGACAGAGCGTTCTGAGAACAGCGCCCACATTTCTGGAAGGTAAGTATTGTTTTCATCTTTGTTATTTTGTAATATGTAGTCCACGACCTTCCAGGGGACGAGGGCAGGAGCGAGTTCATAAACGGTGTGGGACGCTTCAAGAAGGTAAATAACTTCCGCGCGGGAGCGATTTCAGTTATCGTTTCTTCCTTACAACCACTGATTTGGAGCGACTTAATTAGCAGCCAAAATATTACCTGGGCCGCGGTTTCGAAGTTTGAGAACTAAGTCGACGTGGTTGGCGAGTTGGTATAGTGCTGGCCTTCTACGTTCAAGGTTGCGGGTTCGCTCCCGGGCCAGGTCGATGGCATTTAAGTGTGCTTAAATTCGACAGACTAATGTCAGTAGATTTACTGGCATGTAAAAGAACTCCTACGGAACAAAATTCCGGCATATGCGGCGACACTGATATAACCTCTGCAGTTGCGAGCGTCGTTAAATAAAACGTAACATTTAACATTTGAGAACCACTGCCGTAGTCGGACTGAAATACAAAATTTCTTCCACTGCCTACGCCAGTGATGTCAAAGCAAGCGCATTTTTCTGACCTTCACGTCGTGCGCGGGCAGCAAGCGCTATGTATGGAAAGAGGAAGGGTTGTGTATATGAATAAGCAACCTGTTGGATTAGGAAAATAGTGGTGCACAAACTTCAAACGGAAAGTGAAATTTTATGTCGTTATTTTTATACGGCTTCTTTCTGTTTAATATTATCTATATTGTCTGTAAAACAAAAGTACTAACACTGATTTCTTAATATTGCACTTGTGTTTTAAATCTTAATAACATAATAGAGAGTTAAGAAGGAATATTCACTTAAATTACATAGTAGTATAATATTATACTGTATTAAGTGGATGAAACTCATCATTCATGAAGAAAGTGATATCCCCATAAAAGAGACTGAGTTTGACATGATAAGTTGGAATTGATATTGATGGTACTTTAGCCTTATAAAAGTAATCAATAAAGTAATCAAAACAATATCACAGCACAAAGGAAAGTTACCTAGGTACTGTATCTGTCTTAAGTGTAACTAATATTCCATAACAAAACTCTTATCGCATTATGCTTTTAAGGTGATATTGATGAGTAACTTCCTATTATCAGAATATTAAATTATTTTCTCGAAATGTGCTGAAGCTATAGGGCTGACATTTTTAAAACACATGGGCACGTATATTTTGCTTATGATGTAACAGTAGTCGCTTTGTTAATTAATTCCTTTACAAACAATTTCCATGCGAATATTTTGAAAATTTTCAATACACTATCTTCAGTAATACGTATTTACGGTTTATTAGATTTACGAAAACATTCTGTATGGCTACTACATTAATAGGCCTATATTTGAAAATTTCACTTTTCTATAAAAAAGTTGAGAAAATACTTCTTTCCAATAAAAAAATCAAACTTGTGAAAAATGAGCATTAAAATTAAAACTTACATTCTTATAATGCACTTAAACTTCTCAGAGAGATCTATAAATTACCGTGGATACAGTTTTAATACGTTCTCTTCCCTTTATCTATTGAATCAGCGCTGGCCATCCCTGAATATAGCTCGACCAAGCGGCATATACCACCTCTTTCGTCTGTCTCTTTCCTTTCCGCTGTAAAGCGTTCAGGCTCTCCTGGGCTCTAAAGCGCGCGCTTGCTCCTTTGGGCATCAATTGACATGCCTGTTCTAGGGGAAGTGGGTTGGAGCGAGTTCATAAACAGTGTAGGACGCCTAAAGAAGGTAAACTTCTGCACGGGAGCGACTTCAGTTATCGTTTCTTTCTTACCACCACTGATTTGGAGCGACTTCATTAGCAGCCAAAAAATTTTCCGGGCCGCGGTTTCAAAGTTTGAGAGCCACTGCCGTAGTCAGACTGAAATATAAAATGTCTTCCTTTGCCTACGCCGAGAATTGAATCACGTACAGCTTGGATTGCCAGCTACGCTATCTCGGTGCCATCGTAATGAACGGGATTCCAGTCACGAAAACAAAATGTACCGTAAAATGGGGTAACTTTGCACTATTTTCTAGTTAAAAATTTGTTTTCAGTCTATATGTAGTCCTTAAATGTCTAATTTTGTGATGGGCATTTATTTTGTTCCTACGTTTTAGGAGATTGCGGGAATGTATTTAGCCAGTCATATCTTCGAAAATAAATGTCTTTTGAAATTTATAATCTGCCACTTATTGGTGCAAAGTTACCCATAGTTGGGGATTACTTTGCACCGCCAGAGTTTTAAGAGGAATTGTGCAAAGTTTACCACTGCTGGTGTTACATTGCACCAAACACGTGTTAAATAATGAAATATGCTGTACCAGGAACAGGAAAAATAGAGACACAGATTCAAAAACTGCTATAAATAGTAACACGGACAAAACTTTTGTTTAAAAACTACAGAAAAGTTCAATATAAGTAGTCACATTCTTCTAAAATGTTGTTTCAAAAATATTTTCAGTTCTTTCGAATGAAAAGTCCAGGCAACAGCACATGAATAACTGTAAAAAAATTATACGTATTATTTTGTGTCGAGTTCTGGAATGGAATATAAGCAAGCCCTTTCTTGATACTTTTTTTTGGGTGGATTTAGTCTCCCAATTACATCCTCCCATTCATATTCCATTATATCCTCCCTTTCAGGTCATTTGCATTTGTATCCTCAGGATTTTCCTCTGACATATTTGGAGATTTTTACCGAGTTTGGCAGTGAGAGACCATGTATGACTTTAATATGTAATAAAAAGAAAAAGAAATTCAAGTAATTTAGCTGTAATACAAAGTGTGAATTATAGTAAGCGTTTTTAAACGTCATGGAAGGCCCTCAAATCAAAATAATGTAATTAAAATTTAAAAATTCTTCCTTTGTGTTACTGTGCAAAGGAACCCCAATTTAACCCCAAATTCACCTTGATGAGAAAATTATTCTGTAACACCATTTGCCGACAAAACAGCTGCACAAACGAAACTAGAAAGTCTAAATCGATGAATAAGGAACAGATTGTGCGCACCATCTGTGATGAAAGACAATTAATTTCATCTATATTTCAATCAAATTATGCATACCTTCTGTTGTTAAGGTATAGAAATAAAATAAACAAATTCTATGACCACGAACAGTGGAAAAATACTGTACACATATACCATCTATTGGTGAAAGTGATGAAAAGATAAATTTCGTTCACGTAAACACCCCTAGACCAATATAAAAAGATTTTCATAGATGGTGCAAAGTTACCCCTGCCGGTGCAAAGTTACCCCATATCACGGCATTTGAAATTAATTTAAAATGATAACAAAAACGTAAATTCGTTGGCATCTACTCTTCAAATAATTAAAAAGACTATTTCGTTTATATGACGTCATTTCATTTTCGACCAATGAAGTGTAATGAAATTTTGAATTTCAACCAATCATAGTGAGACATGGCGATAATTTTTGCAGCTATATTTATCGCTATCAATTTATCGCATGGTCGTTCTTTTGTTTAGTCAGTGTCGCCAACTGTTTCCCCGTAAATCGATGACCATGAATCCATTAATATGCATCTGCACGGTTAAACTTTTTTTTTCAACTTTACGGAATCAAGCAATGAATGCAATATTGATATTAAATTTTAATTTATATATTGACTCAGTGAAGATTTTCAAAACGGCGCACCATGTTGACAAAATCTTCTTGATACTTTCAATATTCTTCCCAGATTGCATGCATGCGCGCATTTAAAATTGAACTAGGCCTATGTAAATGCAGCTTTAGTTCCTTTACATACTATAGCGAGAATGCGTTTGTCGAGCTATAGAAAATGCTTTCCTGTAGCGCGAAGTAACGATCGAAAAAAAAGGCATAATTGACATTGGTCGCACTCCCACAGGTAAACTAACATAATTTTAGCCCATCAAATTTGTATTACGTGAATGAAATTAAACAATTATTAGAAAATCAGATGTTTAAATTTATGTAAGATTAGCGCACATCAAACCCAAAGACCTCGTATAGTATTACGAGGCGCATCCAGAAAGTAAGTTTCCCGATTTTTTCCCCTTGAAAGTAAACGTAATTAGCCGTGTCAATTGCGCATGCGTAACAGATCTATGACGTATTAATCATATGCCAGCCGGTCAGGTCCCGCCTAGTGCCAGTAGCGTGGCAGCAGTGGTCCGAAATGGAAGCTCTTATTCCTTCTCCCGCCGCCTACGAGGTTCGGTCGGTGATAAAGCTCTTTAATGCACAAAGCTTTGCGCCTATTGAAATTCATTGGCAGCTCTGTCAGGTATATGGGCCGAACATCATGACTAAGCAGATGGTGCGTCGCTGGTGTAGGCAGTTTTCCGAAGGTCGTCAAAGTGTCCATGATGAAGAGCGCAGTGGGCGACCGTCCCTCATCAATGATGATCGTGTTGAGCTGGTGCGGCAGTGCATCATGGAGAACCGTCGCTTCACGATTACGGAGCTGAGCAGCCATTTTCTGCAGATATCGCAACCCTTGTTGCATGAGATTGTCATTAAGCACCTGCTGTTCAAAAAAGTGTGTGCCAGGTGGGTGCCGAAAAACCTGACACCCGAACACAAAATGCAACGTTTAGGAGCAGCACTAACATTTCTGCAACGGTATCACGATGACGGCGACGAGTTCCTCGACAGGATCGTTGCGGGCGATGAGACTTGGATTTCGCACTTCACCCCGGAAACCAAGCAGCAGTCAATGCATTGGCGGCATAGTGGATCTCCGGTCAGGACGAAATTCAAACAGACGCTGTCGGTACGGAAAGTGATGTGCACGGTGTTCTGGGACAGAAAGGGCATTCTGCTCATTGACTTCCTTCCAAGAGGTGAAACAGTGAAACGCTGCGAAAATTGCGACGTTCCATTCAAAACAAGAGGCGTGGAATGCTTACTGTAGGTGTTGTGCTCCTCCTTGACAATGTTCGTCCACATACAGCTCGGCGCACCATGCAGTCCTGATCTTGCTCCCAGCGATTTTCACGTTTTCTTGCACCTCAAGAAATTCCTGTCCTCCGGTGAGCGTTTTGGCAACGACGAAGAGCTGAAGACGTCTGTCACACGCTGGTTCCATTCACAGGCGGCAGAGTTCTACGACAGAGGGATGCAAAAGCTGATCCCACGATACGACAAGTGTCTCAATTCTGATGGTGGCTATGTTAAAAAATAGCTGAGAGGTTGCTGTACCTGTTGCCAAGAAATGTTTTCCTGGAAGTGTGTGTTCTTTTGTTTTTAATAGTGAAACTTACTTTCTGGATGCGCCTCGTATATACAAAGTCTTTGAACAAACTGTCTTCCGTATGGCGTAATAAACTTGGCGTTTTAATTATCTGTACAGAGAAGGTGTATTAACATATATCTCACTGTAGTGTGAATACATAAACATTGCTAGCTGTCTCCACAGATATTAGGCTACATACAGTTGTTCATAATTCTCGGTGTAGCGTATAATGTAATGATGAAGTACTAAATAAAGTGCGAAATCCTACTTCCACATCTGCATCTTCATCTTCTAATTCCATGTCCATTGTAAGCTGTATAAAAGTTACACTTCTTCATTCAGATTTGATGACTGCGTTTTCAACAATTCATTTAATTAATGTACTAATCAGCTTACCTGTAATTATATTATAAAATGTTTACATTAAATTAAGATTTCAGGAGATAATGACAATACATCTGTTATAATAAGAGAGGAGCGGAGTATATTTGTAATTAACATTTTTAAACCTGTATTTCGCTTTCTGCAATTGGCATTACTCTATAACAGCCGTGGCGAAAATGTGACTCACGAGCACATTGTGACTCGCAATGATAGATGTACATTTCTCTTGCTTCCTACCTCTCTCAACTCCCACCCTCTCACTCTCTGTAGTCAAACTGCGTTCCATTTGTCTCTGACCTGCGAGTGGCGTATTGTCGCAATGTCTCTCTCGAAACTATGTACCTCTACAAAATCGAAAGTTTCAAGTATGATGGGAGGATCCATGTTTTTGCTGCCAATATGGTGAGAATGTTAAATGTATGATTTGTTCACAAGTATTACGATGAAAAGGGATGTATAACATAAAACGACATTATACCACATGTCACTCATGAAACATTAAAAGGTTAAGTGTTATCATCATCATCATCATCATTATCATCATCATCATCATCTCTGTGCGTCGATTCTTTTTCAGCAGATGTACGAATAATACGGTTAGATCTTCAATTTAAACTCACAGATTTACAATGTGATGTTAAATGAAAGCTAGATATAACGACTTGACAAATGTTGAACTTTTCATATCTTTGCCAAAAAATAAATATCCGAAGCTTCGTTCTTTCGCTTCCTCTGTTGAAGCCATGTTATCTACAACTTACGTTTGTGAAAAATTACTTTCAGCAATGAAAATAGAAAAAACCAAATTTAGATCACGACTGAAAGACAAATACCTTCGTGATCACCTACAATTGGCAGTAAGTGACATAATTCCTGATTTTGAAACTCTGTCGCAGGGACAATATTCTGAAGACAGTTAATAGGTTGTGATAATGTGTCCTATGGTTTCTCATTCATTTCTTTCTCCGTTACACGTAATAAACATTAGTTTGTAACCTTATCTATACTAATAATAAATCTGTAGCCGAAATTTTTCTGGTAATTTTCGATTTTCCAAAAATAATTCGTCCTAACATATATAATTAACCACCCTGAAACCGAACATCGCTTTTTTGAAATTGTTGTTTGTATGTCTGTCTGTCTGTATGTTTGTTACCTTTTCACGCGATAATGGCTGATGAAAATTGGAATATAAATTAAGTTCGTTGTAACTTGGATTTTAGGCTATATGACATTCAAAATACATTATTTAAAACGGGGGTTATAAGGAGGGTCTGAATTAAATAAATCGAAATATCTCGCTTATTATTGATTTTTGTGAAAAATGTTACATAGCAAACGTTTCTTTGCAAACAATTTCCGATAAGTTTTATTCCTTGAAAAATTTTGATAGGACTGATATTTAATGAGATAAATGAGTTTTAAAATTAAAATAACTGCCATCAAAGGCCGTGTAATGAATTAAAAAACAAATGACTTCGTCTATAAGGGGCCTTGGACAGCAACAATCGAAAGCTAGCCTACAGATAGCCTAAAGAGAATGTTTCTGTGTTGGTATGAAGTAATATCGGAAGCTAAATTAACCGATTTGTGTGATTAATTATTATTTTACCATTAGGAAGTGTAGTTTCTCTATATGGACATAAAGCTATAATATTATTACAGTAACTTCGGAGTGAATTGAGGACAGGTAAGATTACAATAGCTTCTTATGCACAAACAACTATATAGGCTATTCTGTGTATTCGCTTCCTGTATTTCTTAAAATAATGTTTATCTCAGAGAATTAACGAACCACAAGAATGTATTGATTTAGTATGCAGTAATAATATGTTAGCTTAGCATTCCATTATTTTTCAATTGCAAATTTTAACTATACTCAATTGAATCGTGTTAAAATATATAAAAGACATATGCATTAAATGCAATGCAAAAAAATTGGGTAATGAGCCAAGCAGATTATGTTGCGCTGTTGTAAAATAAATTTGTTCCTCCTGAGATTCAAGAGTCCCCATAACAAATTAAAAACTTACTTATCGGTGTACATCCGTTATCAACACATTTTTTATATAATATAATATAATATAATATAATATAATATAATATAATATAATATAATATAATATAATATAATATAATATAATATAATATAATATAATATAATATAATATAATATAATATAATATAATATAATATAATATAATTTAAGTTATTTAAGTTATTTGAAGGGTTCTGAACCATAGTGGCCCAAGCGTCATTTACTGAATACGTAGAAAACAAGGGTTACAATTAAGTTATTACCATAATTCAATGGAAACATATAGCAAGTAAAATAAAGTATACATATTAAATCTAAATGATATGTTAGTCTTCATTAAAGTATGGATGCATGTAATAAAAATTAAGAAACATGTTAAAGGAATTGTCATTGCACCAAATGATTGCTCTCTGGACCAAAATGATCGCATTTTAATTATTTAAATACAATTTAAATTAAGTAGGCCTAACATATTAAACGATTTATCCTTCTATCAAACACGAATCTTCCCTGGATCAAATGTCCTATTTTAATTATGTAATTACTTTATATTTATTTCTAACGGGTGCAGCGGAGCGCACGGGTACGGCTAGTACTGTATACAATTATATTTAAGTGCTTGACGTAAGGAAAATGAAAATCCGTTTATAAGTCAGACAGTTACTTCACTTCCCCTTCGCCTCCCTCCGTAGGTGCTATGCACGTTGCAAGTTACACAGTGGCTCGGAGCACGATTACATTTTCGCCACGACTGCTCTATAACATCCAATTCCTTTATTACAGTAATCGATATTCATCTATTTGAACTTCACAATATATGAATAGGTTAAATATTCGTAAATATACAATTATTAATATTTTGCGAGCGAATTTTAGGGATATATTATTTATATTCTCATTTTATTCACGAAATAGTCCTAATAAATGTCACTCGAGTTCTGAGATTACTACAGACTATTTCGTTTATATGACGTCTTTCCATTTTCGACCAATGAAGTGTAATGAAATTTTGAATTCAAACCAATCACAGTCTGATTTTGCGATAATTTCTGCAGCTAGATTTATCGCTATCAATTTATCGCATGGTCCTTCTTTTGTTTAGTCGTTGTCGCCAACTGTATCCCCGTAAATTGATGCATACATACATTAAGATGCAACTACACGGTAAAACTTTTCTTTCAACTTTAAAGCAATGAATGCAAGATTGATATTTAATATTAATTAATATATTTACGCAGTGAAGACCACGTTCAAAACGGCGCACCATGTAGACACAAAATCTTTATGCATCTTAATTGAACGTACATTTTAAATTTGATTCTTTTAATATTCTTCCCAGATTGCACGCATACGCGATTGGAATATTGAACTGTGTAGATGCCGCTTTATTTCCGTTACACACTATAGCGAGAATGCGTTTGTCGACCTATAAAATTGCTTTCGTGTAGCACTCATTGTAAGCAACGGTCGAAACAAGGCACAGCTGACATTGGTCCTGCTTCCATAGGTAGGCCTAACGTAACCTATACAATTGTAGCCTATAACATTTGTACTGAAATTAAACAATTAATAGACGTTCAAATTTATGTAACATCACCGCATGTCAAACTCAAAGCCCTTGCATAGTAATAATGTCTTTGATCAAACTGCCTTTCGTATGACGTAATAAAATTCGTGTTTTAATTAGGCCTATCTATACAGAGATGGCTTCACTGTGTAGCAACATGTCTCGCTGTGAATACATAAGCATTGGCACATAGCTGTACCCACTGTTACTGTTAAATTAAATTATGATTTCAGCAGATAATGAAAATGTATTTGTTAATATAATAAGAAAAAGGTGCAGTACATGTAATTAACATTGTTAAACCTGTATTTCGCTTTTCGCAATTGGCATTACTTAATAATAACATCGAATTTCTTTATTGCAATAATCGATATTCATCTACGAGTATTTCAACTTCACAATGTCTGAATAGGTTAAGTATTCGTTAATATACAATTATTAACATTTTGTGATCGAATTTTAGGGATATATTATTTAAATTTTTATTTTATTCACGAAATAGTCCTAATAAATGTCACTCGAGGTCTGAGATATCCCAGATAAATCCACTCGCTTCGCTCGTGGATTTATCGGGAGATCTCAGGTCTCTCGTGACATTACTACAGATAAATTCTCATACTCAAAACTTCGCACAAAGATCAATGGAGTTTGAGTGACGTAGGCAGGAATACACCGGGGCGGACAAATGATAGTTTCTCCTCGCAGCAATAGCAAGCACGCAGCTTCAAGCCTTCACCTTGGACTCCGAGCTCACCCGATGTGTGAGTCTCGTGTAATGGCATCGGTGTTTGTAGAGCGCTTAAGCTAACACCTAAGGAGGCCGGTGTAATGGTTGTACAAGGGTCTGGGGGGGGGGGTGGCTTCAATTTGGTATAAAATTTGATTCACGGCTCTGCAACTTGTGATATCAGAAGCATCAGGAACGGGTTTTAGATGTGAGCCAGATCGCAATAAATAAAGGCACGCCTGCAAATGGAAGAGCCGCTCCAAACCAGACTGGATCTAAATGTGTTTACATCACTCCTTCCCAACGGTACAATCCGATGCGAAATGCTGTAGCATCCGACTAGGCAAGAAGAGCTGGCGGAGAGGCGGGTTGGAGACGAACGAAGACTGAGCAGAAAATCCAGAATATCTGACGTCATTGCTAGCAAATTAAAACCAATAAATGGCTTCTATACTATAGCTAAAATGTAACGATAACAAGATCACTTTTCCTGTCAACAATTTCATTTACAGTCAGGACTGCAAATCCTTGTAAATAAAATTACCAGTCATTTTAATATACCAACTTGGATGAATATACAACGTTGTTTCCTATGTCTGATAACGAATTTGCGTCATGTGCGTCAGGAATCACACAGTGCACGGTGTATCACAGTAGCAATTCCCAAGAAAATCGAGCCTTTTTGGGAGGGGTACATAACAACTCTTTCCGATGCCAAGTACAGTTACGTGAAAATCATTGGAGCGTGCAAAACACATGGTTTCGTTATTTCCAAGAAAGGTATCTTGTGTGTACCTAATAAGACTGGTAAAGCTCGGATGGGATTAATTCCAGATTGGAAAAAGCAAGCAAATCCACCCTCGTGACAAGTCACCGCACCCCACGAGATGATACAAATTAATTCCAAGCGAGCTTTACCAATCTTATTAAGTACACAGAAGATGCCTTTCTTGGAAATAATGAAACCTCGTTTATTGCAGGCTTCTTTTATTTTCACATAACTGTACTTGGCATTAGAAAGTGTCGTAATATACCCCTCCCAAAAAGGCTCGATTTTCTTGGGAATTTCTTCTGTGAGTCGCCGTGCACTCTATGAGATCAATCACTAAGTTACTGGTCTGTCACCTCGCGCCACAATTCAGCTGTCGTGTGACTCCTGATGCACATGACGGCGTTCAAATTCGTTATCAGAGATCGGAAACAACCCTATATAGGTCTATAATATATTATTTAAGGGTAAACTGACGTGAGATCTTGTAATCTTTGGTCAAAAAATTGTTATCTTTTTGTCTTTAAAAAATTTGTTTATGGTCTAAAAATTCCCTCTGCCGATTTTCATGAGACAGGTCTGTCAGCTGTTTAGGGCCACATTTTTAAAAGGCTGCGCCCTCTGATTGGTAATTTAAATGTCCCGTCCACGCCCTCCACTCTGAATTCTGCGACCATTTTGGAAATTACGCTGTATTCCTACCCACGTAACTGTCTATCAAAAAACAAAACACGCATAGCTCCAATTTTCCAACTTTAAAAAATTTATGTGTCCAATAATGATACATCATTTAACATATTTTTCCACATTATTTTCGCATTTAATTGTAGAAACGAACGGCAAACGATACGAATGATTTGAACACACGTCCAAGATATTTGAAGATTTGTATCAGTTAAGCTACTTCTTAAATGTAATCCACCATCAGATGTAATGCTATATTCTTGTAGGCCTATTTGTACTTATTTGATCATTTTTATAATGTATGTATATATAGATATATGTATGTGTGTTTTAATGTAATACCAGATTATAGATTATCACCATTCTGCATGGATTTTGTTGTTTTGAAATAAATGAACGTTTCTGAATCACAATTTCACATTGATTGCAAAAATTAAATCCGTTTTAGCGTACCACGTCAGAATTTTTTACAATTCAAAATTTTATGTTTTCAATATTTTTCGTAATACAGGGTGTATCTAAATTGGTGTCAAATATTTCGGGGATGTGTTCGTAACACAAAAACATTACAAAAGGTTCATATGAACATTCTCAAAATAATTTATTTCAGAGTTACAAGACAAAACTTAATGTTACAAAAATTGCTTGGAGTGGCTTCCTTCTGCTTCGATGTGTCCCCCAAAACTGCGTTACATGCTCTGGCGTGCTCTGTTGAAAATTCCTGGAGTGTTTCGTATTTCGTGAAATCCATTTGGATACGCTCTCAGAATATCAACATGTGTTCGTAACACAAAAACATTACAAAAGGTTGATATGAACATTGGTCTCAAAATAATTTATTTCAGAGTTTCAAGACAAAATTTAATGTTACAAAAATTGCTTGGAGTGGCTTCCTTCTGCTTCGATGTGTCCCCTAAACCTGGGTTACATGCTCTGGCGTACTCTGTTGAAAATTCCTGGAGTGTTTCGTATTTCGTGAAATCCATTTCGATACGCTCTCTGAATATCAACATTAAGTGCAGGATTCGCATAAACAAGGAACTTTAAATGTCCCCAGACGAAGAAATCCATTGGATTCAAATCAGGCGATCGAGCAGGCCATGCAATGAATCCCCTTCGACCAATACATCTTTGGGGAAATCGATCATTAAAAAATTACGAACTATCAGACTGAAATGAGCTGGAGCAGCATCGTCTTAAAACACATTCGTTGGATGACGTCCAGAAGCACATCATCAATTAGATGATGCAAATCATTTCGTTCTGTTCACTCACAGAATACATTTTCTTCTGATTTATTTGCTCTACAAAATACAAACAAACAAAAAACAATCAAACAATCAGCGGCCAATGAAGAGATAAATCCTTTAATAACTCCCTAACGAATAGTTTTCAGACCCATATTCTTGTTAACATTTTTAATTGTTTTGATGTTAGGAACACGTCCCCGAAATATTTGATACCAATTTAGATACACCCTGTATAGTAATATTACAGTGTGCTTGTCATTTGTTAGAAAGGCACGACAGCTTATAATTTAAACTTTATTACTTAAAATGTGAAGTAATATATTTCATTATGTTTCTATTTGATATTTATTAAAATATACTAACTATATCATCCCTTGTGGGATGTACAAAATTGTATCCTCCCCCTTAAAATGAACCGAGTTTAAGACATCCGTTGTTTATTCTTGGACATTTTTATCTGTCTGCACTCAAGGTTGAACAGGAAGTTCAAATGTTTAGTGTCTCAGGTCATGAAAATTTATGAAGGAAATATTTACTCTTAGAGATTTCTATGAAAACTACCAATGAATTAGAGAAATTACAGAGGGTCCGGTTTTTATATTTTTATGGAAATGCAATCCAGCTTATGAGGCTACAGATTTCCTTACTGAGATAATCAACCTTTCCCCTTTTAAAGTTGTTTTAAAATTAGAGGTTTGTGTTGGTTGTCGTGTATAAGTGAAGTGTGTGAAACGACTCCTGTCATTATTTATGTTTTTCATGACACTGAGTACACGCTTCACTAAAGAATTGCTTGCAGCAGCAGCGAACACTTGTTGAAATAACATTCAGATTAATTTTGGAGATTCCTTGAAAATATTTACAGAATTCTCCAACACTTCTGAGGCTGAATAATACTAAGAAATTTCAATGGTTTAGCTGTTCTGAGTCAGAGAATAACGTCACACGAAATAGAGAAAAATTATTTCTATTCTCTTCCATAAAAGCTCTTACAACATGATCTCAAAACCATTTGACAAAATTAGGACAGAACCGGTAAGAGATTGATATCGGCCAATGGTCTTATGTTGAGACCGGCCAAGATATCCGGTCTGACCGTCAAATACCGGCCTGTTACCAAACCTTTGCACAGAATATACTACAGGGACATCATTTTATTTTTACTTCAATTTTTATTGTACCCGAGTTTTTGAATGTACTTCACTCCCACCCCTTCTACTAATGAAGTTCAACCGTCCTCCACACAGATCCAAGACCGCATATACAGTCATAGTAGCCGTACAGTCCAGTAAACATATGTTCCAAAAATATGTTCGCGTTTTCTAGTGACGAAAGAGCTTTCAATACTGAATCATTTGCGCACAGGTACTGTCGTCCATTTGCCTACGTCGTATCCCGGTTTCCCCCACCAGCTTTTATTCGCCAGCTAGTGGCTGGGCTGTCTTAGCTCTTTTCTGAGAACATTAATTTCTGTCAGGAATTGGACGTCTACGTAATATTATACAACTGTTTAAAATAACTTAAATAAAAGGGTCTCGTTAAGTAATTAACTATCACGTGATTTCCTCCCTTTCTACGACCATACGACATAACCACTTGGACGGACAGTAGATAGTAAGTCTGAGTAATTTTATCTTTTTGGATCGGGCAGAAGTGAAGATTGAATTTACAGTACGTAAGGTAGGCCTACTCTTTTATAGAGTAGGTACAGAATTATTTCAACATGGGTTACCAGTACGAAAAACGAAACTGGTAATTGGAATTAGGTACAGTACAATAGTCTATAGTGCGATAATGTGCACATTAGAACTGAAGCCTGTATCGAAATGAACGGTCACCATTTTCAAAAATGTGTTTAAACATCCATATTATGATTATTTTTCAATTTAACTTCATTCTCTATATTGTACGCTAATGTGCTGTAGACAGTATAATATACAACTGCATAATGAATACATCCGCATGGACAGCTCTGTTCGTGAGTAAAAACACTCATTGTTAATACTGTACTGTATTTTGATTAAACAAAAACCTGATGAAAATGATCAAACTCAAAAGTCAAATATTTCCTAGTTTATGTAAATGTATGAACTACTTTTCTTCCCTCCTATACCTAGTAAAGTGATCTGTTTGTGTATTACGCCAGTATCATCGAACTCCAGTCGTGGAAGGGGGTAGCAAACGGCGTTGATCCAGAGGTATAGGCAAGTTAATATTAAAAATGTTAGTAAAAATAAAATGATGTCCCTGTACTACAAGGTGATCCACTAAATCCCCTGCTGTTCAACATTGCGACGTACGGCGTGGTGAAGACAATCAAGCAAGACACAAAGGACGTGAAAATCTACTTATACGCCGACGACATGGTCATCGGATCACGATCCCTGCAGGATGTACAAAAAGCCACCAACTGTCTGGACAGGTGGGCAAAGGACAACAAGCTGACAACACAGAGAAAACCGTGAAAATGACGTTCCGAAAAGGAGGCAGAGAGGCAGCTAGAGACAGTATATACCTAGCAGTGAAACCCCTCACGTCTGTTAATACATTCAAATACCTAGGACTGACCATGCAAACCACAGCAAGATACTACAGAGTTCACAAAGTCCAGAGCAAAGGCGGCCACAGAAGCCATATTAGACATCAAAACAATCACGAAGCTCTCGCTGGAAACCGCCATGATACCGCCGACACGAAAATAGCTTCCATCGCCACATAGGCCTACGGACTGGACATCATATGGGAGGAACTGAGCCTGGCGGGCCTAAGATCCTAGAAGCAGTCAAATCGCGTTTCCTGAAAGCTACCCTGTGAATCTTGAAACACACAAAATCCAGGCTAGCCTACGAACTTGCCAAGGAGACATTCTTCGTTGAAGACCTGAGGATAAAGAGTGGACTACCATTCACAGACGCCTGGGAAAAACTACTGTTAAAACAGAGTGAGGAAGAGGAAAGAAGTCTGGACAGATTTTTACTCAACGGTGGCCATGATAAGTAAGACATGGAGAGACACCAACCAGGATCTTCAGTACTTTGTGAACTCGATGGCGGTATATGGGTACCACCATAAACTGCAAAAGCGAGTACTTCCATGACCAAGTCGAAACCTGTGTGTGCAACCTGTGCGAAGAACAATGCAGCCGCCAACGAACTTGCCAAGGAGACATTCTTCATTGAAGACCTGAGGATATAAGAGCGGACTACCATTCACAGACGCCTGGGAAAAACTACTGTTAAAACAGGGTGATGAAGAGGAAAGAAGTCTGGACAGATTTTTACTCAAGGGTGCCCATGATAAGTAAGACATGGAGAGACACCAACCAGGATCTTCAGTACTTTGTGAACTCGATGGCGGTATATGGGTACCACCATAAACTGTGCAAAAGCGAGTACTTCCATGACCAAGTCGAAACCTGTGTGTGCAACCTGTGCGAAGAACAATGCAGCCGATACCACGTAACCAAATGTAAAAATTGGGTAACATCCATTGTGAACTTTTGTGAAAGTGCGAAGTGACAGTTCGCCTAACGAACAAACCGTGTTAACACCACCATGCACAACTTATGCGAATTATCTTTATAATTATACAGAATATATTGTGAAGAAAGAAGTAATACTATTGTTTTCCGCTATAGCGTTTCGTAAAGTTATGTGTGGTGGTAGTAGTAGTAGTAGTAGTAGTAGTAGTAGTAGTAGTAGTAGTAGTAGTAGTAGTAGCAGTAGTAATAGAAGCAGTAATGTTATTATTGGCCGTATTATTATTAGTATTAGTAGTATTAGTGTTATTAGTGTTAGTGGTAACAGTAGTAGCAGTAATAGTAATAATAGTAGTAGTAATATTATTCGTAATAGCAGTAGTAGTAGCAGTGGTATTAGTAGTAGTAGTAGTAGTAGTAGTAGCAGTAGTAGTAGTAGCAGTAGTAGTAGTAGCAGTGGTACTAGTGGCAGTAGTAGTAGTAGTGTTATTAGTAGTAGCAGTAGTAGTGGTAGTAGTGTTATTAGTGGCAGTAGTAATGTTGCTAGTATTAGTAGTAGTATTAATAGTAATAGTAATGTTATTATTAGCAGTATTATTATTATTATTAGTGGTAATAGTAGTAGTAATATTAGTAGTTGTAGTGGTAATAGTGCCAGCAGTAGTATTAGTAATGTTATTAGTAGTAGTAGTAATAGTAATGTTATTAGTGTAAGCAGTAGTAATAGTAATGTTATTAGTGTTAGTAGTAATAATAATAATGTTATTAGTGTTAGTAGTAGTAATAGTAATGTTATTAGTGTTAGTAGTAGTAATAATAATATTATTTTAGTAGAAGTAGTAATAGTAATGTTATTAGTGTTAGTAGTAGTAGTAATAATAATGTTATTAGTGTTAGTAGAAGTAGTAATAGTAATGTTATTAGTGTTAGTAGTAGTAGTAATAATAATGTTATTAGTGTTAGTAGAAGTAGTAATAGTAATGTTATTAGTGTTAGTAGAAGTAGTAATAGTAATGTTATTAGTGTTAGTAGTAGTAATAGTAATTTTATTAGTGTTAGTAGTAGTAATAGTAATGTTATTAGTGTTAGTAGTAGTAATAGTAATGTTATTAGTGTTAGTAGTAGTAATAGTAATGTTATTAGTGTTAGTAGTAGTAATAATGTTATTAGTGTTAGTAGAAGTAGTAATAGTAATGTTATTAGTGTTAGTAGTAGTAATAATAATAATGTTATTAGTGTTAGTAGTAGTAATAATAATAATGTTATTAGTGTTAGTAGTAGTAGTAGTAGTAATAACAATGTTATTAGTGTTAGTAGAAGTAGTAATAGCAATGTTATTACTAGCAGTATTATCATCATCATCATTATTATTATTATTATTATTATTATTATTATTATTATTATTAGTAGTAGTAGTAGTAGTAGTAATGTTATTAGTGTTAGTAGTAGTAGTAATAATGTTATTAGCGTTAGTAGAAGTAGTAATAGTAATGTTATTAGTGTTAGTAGTAGTATTAATATGAATGCTATTGGTGTTAGTAGTAGTAATAGTAATGTTATTAGTGTTAGTAGTAGTAATAGTAATGTTATTAGTGTTAGTAGTAGTAATAGTAATGTTATTAGTGTTAGTAGTAGTAGTAGTAGTAATAGTAGTAGTAGTAGTAGTAGTAGTAGTAGTAGTAGTAGTAGTAGTAGTAGAAGTAATAGTAGTTCAAGCATGGTCTAGTCACCTCGCACAGGTTATGCAGGCGGTAGCACTTGGAAACCTTACGGAATACACGCATTTTCTTCCACAGCGCATCCATGGTCTTGGTTCAATCACCGTGAAACGGCTTCTAGCATTGGTACTAATAGCCTATTGCATTAGTTTGTACAACATACAGTAATTAAATTACCAACTAAAACAAAATACCCCATCAAGCACAGAGAAGTGATGCACTATTTTTCGAGACGAAGTTAGTAAGAAAGGGGGATTTGAGTCATTAATTCATTAATTAATATCACGAAGATTTGATCCATGACGGATCTTTGCACTTAGGTTGTTTAGGCTCATTGTACGCGATGACTGTCTTAAGTCCGATTGATGCCCGTGTGGCATTTGTGAATTTGACGCTGACAGGGGGTATCTTTCCAGGGCCCTCCAGGTAAAGTCTCATCATATAGTGACGAGTCCAAACTCCCAAGCCCTTAGAACCTAGATCAGCGTCGGAAGCCCGTACTATCACCAGACTTCAACCTATGCTATCTTTACTATTGCAGATGATAGATGAAATGAGAGGAAGTGGAGGGTGTTAATGGAATCAAAGAGGGAAACGAGAATATCCCGAGAAAGACCCCTTGCAACTTCTGCTTTGGTACGTTTAACCAAAGGTCCCGAGTTCGATGCCCGGCCCCGGAACAATTTTTCCCTTGAAATTATTCAAATCAACTTTACAGGGAGTTATACCTTAAAGCTTGATTTGCATAATACAAGACACTGTACGTTATAGAAAACTACAATTTAAGTCACACAGAGTTAATGTGCACTCAATGTTGGTTGCTTTACGGTTGTCAGCACACTTTGAGGTGTGTGGATATAGAGGGAAAAATTGGATCGGTGTCGGGTATAGTTCCCGGGTAGCTCAGTTGGTAGAGCGTTGGTACGTTCAACCAATGGTCCCGGGATCGATGTCCGGCCCCGGAACAATTTTTCCCTAGAAATTATTCTGCTTTGTCCTCCAAAAATTCAACTCAGACGTGACTACAGATCGAACCTGGGCGCCCTGGATGGTAGGCCATGGCGTTAGTTTGTTGCCACAGACAGGAGAGGAAAAGAGAAATGTATTAGTCCCATATTGATCGGAAGACATTCCGGTATCGAGTTCTCCGCAAGGAATTTAAAATATTCT